>NW_027507790.1:117539206-117824206 GCF_037356315.1 Lithobates pipiens | reverse complement strand
AGCTACAGTTCATTGAGGCAACCATGAACACCAACATGTATTGCGACATACTAAAGCAGAGCATGATCCCCTGCCTTCGTAGACAGGGCCGCAGGGCAATATTCTAACATTACGACTCCTAACACAACTCCAACTGCCTTGCGAAAGAAGCTGAGGGTAAGGGTGATGGATTGGCCAAGCAGGTCTCCAGACCTAAACCCTATTGAGCATCTGTGGGCCATCCTCAAATGGAAGGTGGAGGAGCGCAAGGTCTCTGACATCCACCAGCTCTGTGATGTCATGGAGGAGTGGAGGAGGACTCCAGTGGCAACCTGTGAAGCTCTGGTGAACTCCATGCCCAAGAAGGTTAAGGCAGTGCTGGAAAATAATGTTGGCCACACAACATTGACACATAGGGCCCAATTTCTACATTTTCACTTAAGGGCGTACTCATGTTTGTTGCCAGCAGTTTAGATATTAATGGCTGTGTTGGGTTATTTTGAGGTTTCAGCAAATTTACACTGTTATACAATCGGTACATCACTACTTTTACATTGTAGCAAAGTGTCATTTGTTCAGTGCTGTCATATGAAAAGATAGAATAAAATATTTGCAAAAATGTGAGGGGTGTACTCACGTTTGTGAGATACTGTGTGTGTGTGTGTGTGTGTGTGTGTGTGCATAATATTAATATATTTTAATATATATATTTTAACTGTCCTATTTACCATCTACTGCTCATAGATTTTGATGTGTGGTGAAGACCACAGCCACTGATATTATATCTAGTATCATGCTCAATTTTAGCGCTGTTTTAGTATTTCAATAATTCAATGTTCTGACTGTTTATTTTTGTACTGCGTGTGTGTGTATGTATGTGTGTGTGTATATATATGTTTGTATGTATATATGAATATAATATAGATATACACATTGCCTTGCGAAAGTATTCGGCCCCCTTGAACTTTTCAACCTTTTGCCACATTTCAGGCTTCAAACATAAAGATATAACATTTTTATTTTTTGTGAAGAATCACCAAGTGGGACACAATTGTGAAGTGGAACGAAATCTATTGGATAATTTAAACTTTTTTAGCAAATAAACTGAAAAGTGGTGCGTGAAAAATTATTCGGCCCCTTTACTTTCAGTGCAGCAAACTCACTCCAGAAGTTCAGCGAGGATTTCTGAATGATCCAATGTTGTCCTAAATGACTGATGGTGATAAATCAAATCCACCTGTGTGTAATCAAATCTCTGTATAAATGCACCTGCTCTGTGATAGTCTCAGGGTTCTGTTGAAAGTGCAGAGGGCATCATGAAGACCAAGGAACACACCAGGCAGGTCCATAATACTGTTGTGGAGAAGTTTAAAGCCGGATTTGGATACAAAAATTTCCCAAGCTTTAGACATCCCAAGGAGCACTGTGCAAGCGATCATTTTGAAATGGAAGGAGTATCAGACCACTGCAAATCTACCAAGACCTGGCTGTCCCTCTAAACTTTCAGCTCAGACAAGGAGAAGACTGATCAGAGATGCAGCCAAGAGGCCCATGATCACTCTGGATGAACTGCAGAGAACTACAGCTGAGGTGGGAGAGTCTGTCCATAGGACAACAATCAGTCGTACACTGCACAAATCTGGCCTTTATGGAAGAGTGGCAAGAAGAAAGCCATTTCTCAAAGATATCCATAAAAAGTCTTGTCTAAAGTTTGCCACAAGCCACCTGGGAGACACACCAAACATGTGGAAGAAGGTGCTCTGGTCAGATGAAACCAAAATCGAACTTTTTGCCCACAATGCAAAACGATATGTTTGGCGTAAAAGCAACACAGCTCATCACCCTCAACAGACCATCCCCACTGTCAAACATGGTGGTGGCAGCATCATGGTTTGGGCCTGCTTTTCTTCAGCAGGGACAGGGAAGATGGTTAAAATTGAGGGGAAGGTGGATGCAGCCAAATACAGGACCATTCTGGATGAATACCTGTTGGAGTCTGCAAAAGACCTGAAACTGGGACGGAGATTTATCTTCCAACAAGACAATGATCCCAAACATTCAGCAAAATCTACAAAGGAATGGTTCACAACTAAACGTATCCAGGTGTTTGAATGGCCAACTCAAAGTTCAGACCTGAATCCAATCGAGAATCTGTGGAAAGAGCTGAAAACTGCTGTTCACAAATGCTCTCCATCCAACCTCACTGAGCTCGAGCTGTTTTGCAAGGAAGAATGGGCAAGAATTTCAGTCTCTCGATGTGCAAAACTGATAGAGACATACCCCAAGCGACTTGCACCTGCAAAAGGTGTCTCTACAAAGTATTAACGCAAAGGGGCCGAATAATTTTGCACGCCCCACTTTTCATTTTTTTTATTAGTTAAAAAAGTTTCAAAAATCCAATAGATTTCGTTCCACTTCACAATTGTGTCCCACTTGTTGGTGATTCTTCACAAAAAATAAAATTTTTATATCTTTGTTTGAAGCCTGAAATGTAGCAAAAGGTTGAAAAGTTCAAGGGGGCCGAATACTTTAGCATGTATTACACACACACTTGGGTCCATATATATGTGAACGCAGCCACAATTTTCACTCCGTATGCCATCAGAATAAAATTAAAATGAAGTGCAGACTTTCAGCTTTAATTCAAGGGGTTGAATATAAATATCAAGTACACATTTTAGGAACTGCAACCATTTTTTATATACATAGCCACCCAATTTTCAGGGGCTCAAATGTAATTGGACAAATTAATATATTAATAAATAAAATGTATAATTTGTAATATTTTGTGGATAATCCTTTACTGGCAATGACTGCTTGACGTCTGGAACCCATGGGCGTTACCAAAGACTGTGTGTTCCTCCTTTCTGATGCTTTGGCAGGCTCTAACTGCAGCTTTCTTCAGTTGTTTTGTGGGCCTTTAGTTTTGCCTTCAGCAAGTGAACTACATGCTCAGTTGGGTTGAGATCAGGTGATTGACTCAGCCATGGCAGAATATTCTACTACTTTTCCTTCAAAAGCTCCTGGTGGTTTGCTTTTGCAGTGTGTTGTGGATCATTGTCCATCTGTACTGTGAAATGCAGTCCAATCAACTTTGCTGCATTTGGCTGAATCTGGTTTGACAGTATATCTCGACACTCTGCAGAATTCACCTGGCTACTTCTGTCACATTAATAAACAACAATGACCCAGTGCCACTGGAAGCCATGCATGCCCATGCCATCATACTGCCCCCACCATGCTTTAGGGCTGGATTCACATCTATGCATTTTGCAGATTTGCGCTACAGTCCATTTAACATGGTTTCCTATGGAACACGTTCTGTAGTGCAAATCTGCAAAATGCAAAAAGCACTAAAAATGCATAGGTGTGAAGCCAGCCTTACAGATGACATGTGCTTTTGAAAAGAGCGCTTCTAAACCTTCTCACTTCTGTATTTGCTCTCTTGAAGTCTTCTCTTGATTTTAGACTTTGATAATGATACGCCCACCTCCTGGAGAGAGTATCCTTCACTTATCTGGATGTTGTGAATGGGTTTTTCTTTACCCATAGAGAGGCTCCTGTGATCATCCACCACTGTTGTCTTCCGTGGATGTCCAAGCCTTTTTATGTTGCTGAGTTTACCAGTGTGTTTTTCTTTCCTCAGAATGTACCAAACTGTTGATTTGGCCACTCCTAATGTCGCTGCTGGATTTGTTTAGTTTTTGAAGCCTTACAATGGCCTATTTCACTTGAATGGACAGTTCCTTTGAACTCATGATGTAGGTTTACGGCAATAGATTCCAAATGCAAATCACACTTAGAATCAACTCTAGACCCTTTACCTGCTTAATTTGTGAAGAAATAGAGTAGCCCACACCTGGCTATGAAACCGCTTTTGATTCAATTGTCCAGTTACTTTTGGCCTCTTAAAGGGGGATGGCTATACTTAAGAGTGGTATATCCTAAACCCTTTCTCCGATTTTGAATGTACATACCCTCAAATTAAACCAGAGTGTGCACTTTCAGCTCATATACATTATATAGCTATAACTTGTATATGTTCAAAAATATGAAATAAAACTTGTGCCTGTGTCCAAATATATATATGGACCTAACTGTGTGTGAGTTTGCACCAGGATGCAGTATGGAAAGAAGGCAGTGTAATGCTTTGGCCAATGTTCTGCTGGGAAAACTTGAGTCCTTCCATCATGTGGATTTTTACTGTGACCTGTACCACCTACTTAAACCTTGTTGTTGACCAAGCAGTGGCCTCTTTCAGCATAATGCATTCTGCCACATTGCAAAAATATTTTAAGAATGGTTGTGGAAATATAACAATGACTTGAAGTATTAGATTGGCTTTCAAATTCTCCAGATCTAAATCCGATTGAGCATCTGTTGGATATGCTGGAAAAATGAGTCCCCGCCTTCCAACTTACAGTACCGTATATACTCGAGTATAGGCCGACCCAAATATAAGCCGAGGCCCCCAATTTACCCCCAAAAAAACTGGCAAACTTATTGACTCGTGTATAAGCCGAGGGTGAGACATGCCTGTCCATCCCTGTGTGTGTGTCCGTCCATCCCTGTGTGTCCGTCCATCCCTGTGTGTCCGTCCATCCCTGTGTGTCCGTCCATCCCTGTGTGTCCGTCCATCCATCCATCCCTGTGTGTGTGTGTGTCCATCCATCCATCCATCCCTGTGTGTGTGTGTCTCCATCCATCCATCCATCCATCCCTGTGTGTGTGTGTCTCCATCCATCCATCCCTGTGTGTGTGTGTCTCCATCCATCCATCCATCCCTGTGTGTGTGTGTATCCATCCATCCGTGTGTGTGTGTATCCATCCGTGTGTGTGTGTGTGTGTGTGTGTGTGTGTGTGTGTGTGTCCAGCCTACCTGTGTCCCGAGCCTTTGTCCCGAGCCTCCGTCCCGTGCCTTGCCTCCTTGCCTCGGTCCCGTGTCGTGCCTTGCCTCCGTCCCGTCCCGTCCCGTGCCGTGCCGTGCCGTGCCGTGCCGTGCCTTGCCTTGCCTTGCCTCCGTCCCGTGCCCTCTTCGTCGGCGCCTCGGCGGCCATTGTAAAATTCAAAAGCCGCGCCTTCGCCTGTGATAGGCGGAACACTGAATTTCCCAGCAGCCTGTGTTCCGCCTATCACGGACATCGTATCATCCTCGTCCGTAGTACGAGGATGATACGATGTCCGTGATAGGCGGAACACAGGCTGCTGGGAAATTCAGTGTTCCGCCTATCACAGGCGAAGGCGGAGCCGGAGGCGCGGCTTTTGAACTATAGAATGGCCGCTGTCTGTCTGCTCGACACGCTGATCGAGCGGGCAGACAGCGATGACTCGAGTATAAGCCGAGGGGGCACTTTCAGCCTCAAAAAAGAGGCTGAAAATCTCGGCTTATACTCGAGTATATACGGTAATTAAAGGATCTGCCACTGTGGGCTTGGTGCCAAATACCCCAGCATACCTTCAGAGAGGTCTAAAGGAGTCCACTCTGCAATGGGTCAGGGCTGTTTGGGTGGCAAAAGGGGGACCTACTCAATTAGGTGGGCGATCATAAAGTTATGGCTGATTTGGCTATAAAATGTTTAATTCGAGGAGGCACAAGCTTGTCTTCCTCAGGTTTTTGCTATATTCTAAATTACTACTACTACTACTATTACTACACATGACCCTATAGTGATATTTCTTTCTATATATGTGTGATATCTCCCTTCTCTAGCAATGAACAATGCTACAATGTTATAAATGATCACTGCATAAATCCCTGTTTCTGACCAAGCTCACAGTCGAATGTCCCTAAAATTGGCATAGTAACCCATTAAAGTGAAATGCAAGGCTAGAGCTAGCTAAGTAAGATTTTTTTTTTCTTTTTTTTTTTTTTACCACAAAGAATGTAGCAGAATACATTTTGACTTAAATTTATGACAAAGTTTAGATTGTATTGGATTTAGTTTAAAACAAAGTAGAAAATATTTTTTTCCCCCAAATTTCTGCTTTTTTTTGCTTGTATCGCAAAAAATAAATTGATTTTGTGAATACCACCAAAAGAAATGATAAAAATGTAATTGGGTACAATGTTGCATGACCGCGCAATTGTCATTCAAAGTACGAGAGTGCTGAAAGCTGAAAATTTACCTGGGAAGGCAGGGAGTGAAAGTGCCTGATATTGTAGTACTTGGTACTAAAAATTCCACTTTAAAATTAGCCCCAACTCATATGGTTTTGAGTCGTAGGAAAAGACATGTGAAGATCAAGAACATGCACTAAAAATATAAGCTTGGTTTATTTTGTGCCTAACACAAACTCTCAGTATTGGCAATCCTTTTTCTATCTCTGTGTTCTATTACGGGGAATAAGTTGCAAATCCTTATTACATGAGTTGTGTTGTAAAAAAGGGTTAGAGATGAAGCAGATTTAAACTGTCAACATGTCTCTTTACAGGTTGGAGCAGGATGGATCGGAAAATGTGAGTATTTCTGAAACCGTGCTTCTCTTGGGTATTCTGTAATAATGACAAAGATGAGAATGTTCTGCCTGAAAATCTACATGTAAAAGCATAGAAACAAAATGTTGAGCAGTGAATACTATTCAAGAAGCGTTGCAACTATGTAAAAATCAGCTGATCTTAAAGGGTAACTCCACTTTCTTGGGGAAAAACTAGCAAATAAAGAAAAAATAATATAACGTATACAATTGTGACACAAGTCATATTGTAATTGAATGTTATTAAAGATTCCCTTTCCTTTTCAATCTGCATTTGCTGTCATTTTCTATAAATGCAATGCAATATGGCTACCTGGAGTTGTTCTGTACACAGAGTGTGTACTGACCACTCCCCAGAAACATAATTTCCTGCTTGTGTGATTTGGCTCACTCATTTTCCAAGAAGTCTGCCTTGGATACAAGTCAGATTTCAGGTATCCCCTGCAACAAAAAATATATATATATAATTTTTGGTGAGATATTCCCAATAGGATCACATCTAAAGGGATGCAGGCCCAGCAGCTTTCCTCTTTAGTGCTCTGCAGCTGCTACAGCTGACTGATAATTATAAAACCATTCCCATTAGACACATTCAGCCCACAGGCACAGACAAACACATATGGAGTTTGACAAAATAACAAATGTTAGGTGTCTGCAACAAAGGTTGTTATCCTTGGGATGTTCCTAGATCACCCAGAGGGGAATATTTTATTTTTATTTTTCTCAACAAAAGTGGAGTTACGCTTTAACATTTTTAGATCACGTTTCTGCTTTTAGGGCTCATGCTACTGGGCATTTTTGCAGCTGATTCTAGGGATGTTGGGCGGTTTCTTTTCCCTCCCCCTGCCTCTAAACCTCTCTGCATGTTATTCTCTGTGTCTATGCACAGGGAGGCATTTAGCAGCAGCGGCTTTTAGAGGCAGGAAGCAGCAGAGTTTTGGCAGAAAAATGCTTGACGCTTGTAAACGCGTGTTAACCTGTCTAAACGCTTGTTAATGATGGGCGTGTTTTGAGCTTGTACGTTAATTCATTTCAGTGGCCACAACAAAGAATTATTCTGGCCAATGAAATTAACACCCAAGTGCTTGATGCCTGTAAATTCGCCATAATACATTACCCACTTTTACAAGCATCAGTAGTTTCTTCTGCCAAAATGCTTCTGCCAGGGGGAAAGGCTTTTAGGAGAGTTTGAAAAACGTTCTGTGTCCATGAGGCTTTACAAATGAACATTAGTAGAGGGCGCACCCATGACACAAATTTTTGGAGCATTAAAGTGGATGTAAACACTCCCATATATCCAGTGACATGAACAACCTCAGATGATGCACAGAGATGAAACAAATCTCCCTCTAAGTTTTACATGCATATCTTCTGTCTTCAGCTTTATATACTGTTTAGAAAGCACACATCCACTTAGAGGTTTCTCGTCCTGATTCACCCATGAGTGTGGATTCTTGCCATAACCTGTGAGACAGCTCCCCACGTAGGCAGAAAAAGGAAGAAACAATGCAGAGCTGTGCTGTGAATAGACCAGCTGTCTGCTAATCTATTTCTATGCATCCACCCTCATGCAAATTTTAGCCTGGTTTGATCTCAGTTGACTGAGAACCTGTCAGAAGAACTGAACAGTAGAAAGCCACAGGACTTTGGGTTTTGAAGAGAGATAAGTAAACATTACAGATGTGCTCAGATCAAATTTCATGAGTGGGGTTTTCTAGAGTGTGGAGTAGAAGCCTTCTGCTTTCAGACTGTTCCTTAGTCTGTACTCAGCCCTACATAGCAGCAGGGCCATCTTTAACCACTAAGCAACCGGCCCATAGCCAAATGACGGCTACAGGGCGGTTGCTTAACTCTGGGAGGGTGTACTATGATGTCCTCCCAGAATTCCGCTCTTGTGCGCCCCCTGGGGCCATACTATGCAATACTGTGATACCCAGCCGTACTCTGATACCTGGCCATACTCAGCCCTAATTGGCTGTACTCGGCCTCTGTATGTGGCCAGGCTGTGGAAGTCTCACACATGTGGTATCGCCGTACTCAGGAGGAGTAGGTGAATCTATTTTGGGATGTAATTTTTGGTATGTACATGCTATGTGTTAGAAATATTGTATAAATGGACAACTTTGTGTTTAAAAAAAAAAAAAGCGTTTTAACAACTTCCCGCCTGCCGTCTTATGACGTCCTTGACTGTGCGGGGATATCTGAATGATGCCTGCAGCTACAGGCATCATTCACATACCAGCTTTTTCAGCCGGCGATTCTCTACACCATAAGAATTATCATAACGGCTGTTCCGCTGCTTGATCGTTCTTGCTAGAGGGGACGTCTCCCTCTGGTGCTTCTACGGACTCACCGCTACGATCGAAGCCAGGATCCTTTTTTTTTTTTTTTTTTACATTTCAGGCTTACCAGCCTTACGGTGAGATGTGGGGTCTTATTGAGAGCAATAATTTTTGCCCTAGACCTCCTCTGTAATTCAAAACCTGTAACCAGCAAACAAATTTAAATCGTCGCCTATGGGGATTTTTAAGTAGCAAAGTTTGGCGCCATTCCACAAATGTGTGCAGTTTTGAAGGGTAACATGTTAGGTATCTATTTACTCGCCGTAATTTCATCTTTCACATTATGCAAAAACGTTGGGCTTTCCTGGTTTGTTTTTTGTAAAGCACAAAACTTTTTTTTATTTTTTATTTTTTTTTTTTCCAAAAAGTGTTCGAAAAATTGCTGCGCAAGTACCGTGTGAGATAAAAAGTTGCAATGACTGCCATTGTATTCTCTAGGGTCTTTGCTAAAAAAAACATATATAATGTTTTGGGGTTCTATGTAATTTTCTAGCAAATGATGATTTTTACATGTAGGAGAGAAATGTCAGAATTGGCCTGGGTGCTCCAGAAAGCCTGATGGGGCTCCCTGCATGTTGGGCATCTGTATGTGGCCACGCTGTGTAAGTCTCACATGTGGTGTTGCCATACTCGGGAGTAATAGCAGAATTTTTTGGGGTTGTAATTTGTAGTATGCATATGCTGTGTGTGAGAGAAAACCTGCTAATATGACAATTTTGTGAAAAAATAAAAATCTTGATTTTGCAAAGAATAGTGGGAAAAAAATGACAACTTCAAAAAAACTCACCGTGCCTCTTTCTAAATACCATGGAATGTCTTCTTTACAAAAAAGGGGGTAATTTGGGGGGTACTTGTACTTTTCTGGCATGTTGGGGTCTCAAGAACTGAGATAGGCCATCAGTACTTCAGGTGTGATCAATTTTCAGATATTGGCACCATAGCTTGTGGACTCTATAACTTTCACAAAGACCAAATAATATACACCAATTTGTACTTATTTTACCAAAATTTATGAAGAAAAAATTACTAATTTGCTAAATTTTATAACGGAAACAAAGAATTTCATTTTTTTTACAGAAATTTCAGTCTTGTTTCTTTTTATAGCGCAAAAAATAAAAAACCCAACGGTGATTAAATACCACCAAAAGAAAGCTCTATTTGTGTGAAAAAAGGACAAACATTTCATATGGGTACAGTGTTGCATGACTGAGTAATTGTCATTCAAAATGTGAGAGTGCTGAAAATTGGTCTGGTTATTAAGGGGGTTTAAGTGCCCAGTGGTCAAGTGGTTAATATTGATTGGACCCGGGGCAAACATTTTCTTGGCCCCCTCCATGCAATTTCGCTTTCCACCTGCTCTGAGACATACAATAAATAGCAGCTAGACTCAAAATCAGTTTAGGGAATCAGATCAGGCAGTGATTGTGATTGGTTGCCAGAGGTTACAGTGTATCATTACCACTCACTGACTGGCTGTTAGAGGTTACTGCACACATTATGGTTCACTGATTTGATAGCAGTTACAGCATATGACTTCTGCTTGTTTGGTTGCTAGAGATTACTGTACATCAATACTGCTCACTGATTGTTTGCTAGGTTACTGGACATCCTTACCACTCACTAATTGGTTGCTAGAGGTTACTGAACATTACTGCTCACTGATTGGTTGCTAGAGGTTACTGCATATCCTTACAGCTCAATGATTGGTTGTAAGAGGTTAGTGCACATCATCTCACTGCCTGCATACCATGGACTGGGGAGGTGAAGGGACCCATCAATCAATACACATAAAACTCCTAGGGATCCTAGAAAGGGGGGAATATTTGGAACTTTGAAAGAAACACACAGGAAGATTTGCGCCTATATCCCTAATTTGTATGCAAAAAAGAGGGGAGGTTGGGACTTTGAATGTGGTGCGTGTGGTGGAACCAAACAAATCCACATACATGTAAACATTTGTATATTTATTAATAAAGCAAATAATTGCATAAATAGAACCCCATAATGTGCATATAAAGTATCAATATACATATTGTAAATTGTAACCAACCTGTGGCCGGCAGGTTGGCCGGTGTTTGCCCAGGAGCTGCGATGTGCGCTGGGTGCCCTCCCTCTCCCCTCCCTCTCCCCTCCCTCTCCCCTCCCTCTCCCCTCCCTCTCCCCTCCCTCTCCCCTCCCTCTCCCCTCCTCTCCCCTCCCTCTCCCCTCCTCTCCCCTCCTCTCCATGCTTTATGGAGGCGGAGTATTGGGCGGATGCTTTCCCCCTGCATCGGCGCTGTGCTTGTGATGTCCGGTCAGGTATCCTTTCACACACGCGTGGGCTGATACCAGGGGGTGTCAATCCGGCGGCCACCAGGCTGTCCCTCCTTTAGTGTCATGCCAGCGTGACGCTGGATGGGATCGTGGCCACATCTTCCAGTCCCCATTCAGTGATAGTCTCCTAGGCAGTCTACCATTGCTTTTCCAGTTGGGTGCCTGTCTCGCCAGGACCCATTTAGGTAATTAGATGGCAAGCACTTGGTGCACATTGCTTTCACTTTTTTTTTCTAGACTAGGCATCTGCACAACTCTCACTCCAGTCTTCACTTCCATGTGCTGCTTTCAGGAATTTTGTCATCTATTCTCATACTTTATTATATTACAGTATGGACACCCTTTTTCTTCCTTTTAACCTTGGTTATATGTTTCACACTATCTCCATACTGTGGTTATGGGTTTATTCTATTTTTGTTTTATCGCCTAACACTATTATGGTTACATACATCCACTTTATTTCATACAATATAAACATCCCATTAACAATCATATGAAGAGTTTTTCACACAACACATTTCATGGGAAATTGCATGTGTGCTCCTGGTTTCCGTTTTGGGTCCTTTCCTCCGCTCCTGTGCTAGACATACCTATCTGGCTGACCCCCGACATGTGGTATCACACGGTGCCAATATCGGGTTTTATAACATTGATGCACTTGCTGCTAAGTGGATAGAAGTCCATGAAACGCATCAAGCCCATTTTGATGCATCCATTTCATAGCAATGATTTTAGATGGTTTTACCGTTGTACAATGTTAATGTTTACCTTATCTTGGGGATCATCGTGTACAACACTCATTCTGAGTCACGTTGGCTACAATTTACAATATGTATATTGATACTTTATATGCTTATATGCATATTATACGGTTCTATTTATGCCATTATTTGGTTTATTAATAAGTATAGTAGTGTTTTTGGTTCAACACACGCACCTCATTCAGAGTCCTAGGACTTCTGGGATCAGTGACAATGCTGGGGGGGGGGTTGATGGGATCAGTGGCAGTGGTGGTTGGATTAGTTAGACAGTACAATTTGACAAATTCTGACTCATATAGAGCAAAGCTGGGAATCTTTGGCAAGTATATAGTGGGGGATTCTACACTGACAAACCAACAATTACCACCAAAGTGAGGGGGATTTACACTGACAAACCAATGTGAGGGGGAATTTCCACTGACCATTTCTACACTTTTACCAATGTAATAGAATTTACACCAACTACCAATGTAAAGGGGACTATACAATGACCTCCAAGTAATGGGGAATTCACACTGACAACCATTGTCGAGGAGATTTACACTGACCACCAGTGTAAGGGCAATTTCGCACTTGCCACCAATGTAAAAGGAAATGTACATGGATCACCAATATAATGGGGGATTTTCCATCAACTGCTAATAAAGGGGGACTTTTGCACTAGCCACCAATGTAAGGGGGGATTTATACTCGCCACCAATTTAAAATGGCTTCTACATGGACAACCAACGTAAGGGAGAATATAACCACAAATGCAAGGTTTTTTTTTTGTTTTTGTTTTTTAACCAATCTAAAGAGTTTCTACACTGGCTACCAATGTGATGTGGATTCACACTGACCACTAATGTAATGGGGAATTAAACTGATTACTAATGTAATAGGGGGATTTACAGTAACCACTAATGTAAGGAGGGATTTACACTGACCACCAATCTAAGGGAGACCTTCACACTGGCCACTAATGGGAATGAAAGGCTTGTGCACCAAGCCCCAATGTAATGAGAATATTTGCACTGACCACCAATGTAGCTGAGACATTTAGCCTGTGTTCGCATTTGTGTGCGTTGGGAACACATGCAAAATCACTTTCCTGACACCACAGAAATGTGCTGCCCTTTTTAGCAGATAGACAGCAGCGCCATACTTGTTAATGACACCCTCAGAGATCTGAGATGTATGTATTCACATGCACCAAAATTCCCGGTGCTGTGGTACCATATTATTTTGAAAAAGGGTTCCTCCAATTTGCTTACCTTTGCAGACCAGGCTGATTTAAGGCTTAAAGCGGAGGTCCACCCTAAAATGGACCTTCCGCTCATCGGATTCCTCCCCCCCTCCGGCGCCACGATTGGCATCTTTCAGGGGGGAGGGGGGTGCAGTTACCTGGATAATCCAGGTAACTGCACCCACTTCCGGGCTAGCTCTCTGCGGAAAGGGGCGTACATTACGCCCCTTTCCGCAAGTGCCCGCCCCCTTCCGCAAGTGCCCCGCTGCCTGCTGGGAAACACACAGATCCCAGAGGCAGCGGGGACCGTCCTCATTGCGCAGCGCGGCTCGCGCATGCGCAGTAGGGGACCGGGAAATGAAGCCGAAAGGCTCCATTTCCTGATTCCCATACCCAAGATGGCGGCGGCAGCACTCGAGTGTCGATCTAGAGATCGGCTTCGGGTGCCGACATCGCGGGCGCGCTGGACAGGTAAGTGTCACTATTTTAAAAGTCAGCAGCTGCAGTATTTGTAGCTGCTGACTTTAAAAAAAAAAAAAAAACGCCGAGTCCCGGCGGACTCCCGCTTTAATGACCACAGTTGTAGGCAAGACTTTCAAGCATGCCCCTTTACCTCCCAGTGGGCAGAATTTAGCAGAGGTGATGGTGGATATGACCTCGGGAGAATCATATACACATGAATGCAAACTCTATTTACATATAAATGCTGCCGACCGTGGCTATTTACATATTAATGCAGGTGCTATTTACATATAAAGGCAGGCTAATTAAATGAAAACACAGGGACTACAGGTGAGTCATCTGTACATGGCAATAGGGCAAAGCTGGGCAGCATTAGTAACAGGACTTCACACTGAGCTATCAGGGCACGACACAAGACTAAGATTTTATGGGACAAGGGATAGTTGGCAAGTATGAAGCAGCTGCTATGGGGCCCATGGCAGCTGCCCCTTTTGCCCTGAATAGCAGGTAGGGAAGACTTGATTTCCTGTCCCATTCAGGTATGTCATTTGATCTTTAGCTACAAATATTTTTTGCCACTGAGGCAGATAAAGATGTGCCAATGTGCCCAAGGCCCTCCTGCACATGTAAGCCTAAAACGGCCATGTATTTGGGCATTCAAATGTTTTTCCTTACTGATCTAAATGCAGCCTTTTTGTTTTTAATCGGCCTGTACACAGAGACATGTAAACTTGCATTATGTATAGATCAGTAAGAAAAGAAAAATAGAACAATTTGTATTGGTAGACAGCTTTGTACGTGCATAAATATGCATATGACCGAATCCAAGAAAAGCTATAAGAATTTTTACACGTGTACCTTTTGAAAGTGCAAGAATATAATATGCTTTATTATACAGCCCATCTTAACATTTTTACGCAGGAGTTTCTGATGTTCATACCTCAGAACCGTGTTTAAGTACCAAAAGACTCCACTTGTTTACTGATGATGTGAATATAATTAATTAGTTTGCTGTGTTTCATATTTACAGTGGTGTGAAAAAGTGTTTGCCCCCTTCCTCATTTCCTGTTCCTTTGCATGTTTGTCACACTTAAGTGTTTCAGAACATCAAACCAATTTAAACAATAGTCAAGGACAACACAAGTAAACACAAAATGCAATTTGTAAATAAAGGTGTTTATTATTAAAGGTGAAAAAAAATCCAAACCATCATGGCCCTGTGTGAAAAAGTGATTGCCCCCTAAACCTAATAACTGGTTGGGCCACCCTTAGCAGCAACAACTGCAACCAAGCGTTTGCGATAACGTGCAATGAGGCTTTTACAGTGTCCTGGAGGAATTTTGGCCCACTCATCTTTGCAGAATTGTCCTAATTCAGTTACATTAGAGGGTTTTCGAGCATGAACGGCCTTTTTAAGGTCATACCACAACATCTCAATAGGATTCAGGTCAGGACTTTGGCTAGGCCACTCCAAAGTCTTCATTTTGTTTTTCTTCACCCATTCGGTGGTGGACTTGCTGGTGTGTTTAGGATCATTGTCCTGCTGCAGAACCCAAGTTCGTTTCAGCTTGAGTACAAGAACAGATGGTCAGACATTCTCCTTCAGGATCTCTTGGTAGACAGCAGAATTCATAGTTCCTTTTATCACGGCAAGTCTTCCAGGTCCTGAAGCAGCAAAACAGCCCCAGACCATCACACTACCACCACCATATTTTACTGTTGGTATAATGTTCTTTTTATGAAATGCAGTGTTCTTTCTATGCCAGATATACTTGGACATACACCTTCCAAAGAGTTCCACTTTTGTCTCATCGGTCCACAGAATGTTGTCCCAAAAGTCTTGGGGATCATCAAGATGTGTTGTGGAGAAATTGAGAGGAGCTTTGATGTTCTTTTTGCTCAGCAGGGGTTTTCTCCTTGGAACTCTGCCATGCAGGCCATTTTTGCCCAGTCTTTTCCTGATGGTGGAGGCATGAACGCTGACCTTAACTGAGGCAAGTGAGGCCTGTAGTTCCTTGGACGTTGTTGTGGGGTTTTTTGTGACCTCTTGGATGAGTCGTCGCTGCGCTCTTGGGGTAATTTTGGGCTGCCGGCCAATCCTGGGAAGGTTCACCACTGTTCCATGTCTTCGCCATTTGTGGATAATGGCTCTCACTGTGGTTCGCTGGATTCCCAAAGCTTTGGAAATGGCTTTATAACCCTTTCCAGACTGATAGATCTCAATTACTTTCTTTCTCAATTGTTCCTGAATTTCTTTGGGTCTCGGCATGATGTGTAGCTTTTAAGGATCTTCTGGTGGACCTTACTGTGTCAAGCAGCTCCTATTTAAGTGATGCCTTGATTGTGAACAGGTGTGGCAATAATCAGGCCTGGGTGTGGCTAGAGAAATTGAACTCAGGTGTGGACAACCACAGTTATAGTATGTTTTAACAAGGGGGGCAATCACTTTTTCACACAGGGCCATGATGGTTGGGATTTTTTTTCACCTTTAATAATAAACACCTTCATTTACAAATTGCATTTTGTGTTTACTTGTGTTGTCCTTGACTATTGTTTAAATTGGTTTGATGTTCCGAAACACTTAAGTGTGACAAACATGCAAAGGAACAGGAAATGAGGAAGGGGGCAAACACTTTTTCACGCCACTGTACCTGATTTAAAACTAAATGAAACAATTTTTTTTAGTACTGAACATAATTAAATACATGAAAAAAATACACTTCTCTTTTATTCTGAAATGTGAATAATGCAGTGCCCCTTGCTGCAGGCAGATTCTCAAAAGTGCCTCTGGGAGGTTCAGCGTCTATTCTTTTAATTTTGTGAAGTGTAACTTCCTTTCCCTATAGTTCTGACTCATCAAACTTTGATATCGCTTATCCAAAAAATGGCTTGTTGAATAATAGTATTTTCTGATAATATTGCTTTATTCATCAGAAAGGGAAGAAGTCTCAACGTGTTAATGGCGATGGGATTTTTACTGTGCGTTTAACAACTAATTCACAAAGCTTTTATTTATTAGGTAAAGACCAATACATTTGACTGTTATGATGACTTCATCTTTTAACCTGCTAGTAGTCACTGCCTGACCCCAATGGTTTTTCTGTGGAGCACCAAAAGGGTATAAAACTATCCTATTTGCATTCAAACGCTGTAGTTTAACTCTAAAACAATATTCCAGAATGTTTTCTTTCTTCTTCCTTCCACGCTTGGGTCTTTCTTGCTCTGCAAATCCCAGCTGGGGTAGTAAAACAGAAGCCATAAGCTTCCTTTTTGTCAATTTTTGTTTATCAATACTTATTTTATGAGACAAATTTTAACCACTTGCTTACCGGGCACTTAAACACCCCTCCTGCCCAGACCAATTTTCAGCTTTCAGCGCTGTCACACTTTGAAAGACACTCAGTCATGTAATACTGTACCCAAATTAATTTTTTGTCCTTTTTTCATACAAAAAAAAAGAATTTTTGAAAAAAAAAAGCTTTTTTTTGTTTGATAAAATTTAGCAAATTTATTAATTTCTCTAAATACATTTTGGCCACATATTATTATACTGCTACATATCTTTAGTAAAAATAAGCCAAATTAGTTTGGTCTGTGTGAAAGTTAGAGAGTCTACGAGCTGTGGTGCAAATCATTAAAAATGTATCACACCTGAAGTACTGGCGGCCTATCTCATTTCTTGCAACCCGAACAAACCAGAAAAGCACAAGAGTATGGCAATAACAAATGTGTGACACTTTTACAGAGCTTGGCCACATACAAAGGTCCAATATTGAAATGGCACCATCAGGCGTTCTAGGAGCATAAATTGCACATCTAATTTCTCAACCACCTATTACAATTTTGAAGGCCCTGGAGCATTAGGACAATGGAAACTCCCACAAAGTGACCCCATTTTGGAAAGCTAAAACTCCAACGTATAATCTGAGGCATAATGAGTCTTTTGAACGGTTCATTTATTTTTTTCCAGAAGTTTTTGAAAAATGTGGAAAAAAATACGCTTTTTTTTAATGCAAAATTGACCATTTATAAGATATTTACCTTCACACAAGGGATGTGAAGGTAAATGTCAGGAAGTGAGGGTTATGTTTACCATACTTCACTAATTAGTGAAGGATGGTAACTGCGGAAACAGTCAACTATGCAGAGGCCTGGTTGGGAAGGACATTGGGGACAATAAAAAGTGGTATCTCTTCCCACTCATCATTTGGAGCACACCCGGCATTTTTTTTGACATTTTTGGCCTGTTGGTCTGGGATGGATTTTATCAGGAAAGTGGCATTCAGTGAGTCTGCTAATAACATTGGATTGAATGTTTTCTGGTGGGCCATTCGGGTATATAAGGGCAGTGGTGATTTCCTCCTGGTAGCCAAGGAAGGTTTGGGTCTTGCAGTGGATTTGCAATAGATTACATAGGTGTTTGTATATGGCCAAATGAAACAAATAAATTGAACCTTTTTATACCACTGGTATGTTCGTCTTGTGGAAAGGTAGGGTTCGAGCATCTGGTCGACGAAGTCGACGCCCCCCATGAACATATTGTATTCGTAGATGCACTTTGGATTGGGCCATTCCTTGGTGTTCCTCCACTTCACAGCCAGAATTTCCTCATTCCGCAAACTCTCCGCCTCCCCTCTTAACTTCTTGTTGATGAGGCTTTGAGGAAATCCCTTCGTGTTCTTCCTGTGAAGGTTGCTGAACGGGGCAAACTTGTATAAAAATTGTCCACATACAGATGGTAGCCTTTCTCCAGGAGTGGGTTTATGAGTTCCCAAATGACTTTCCCACTCGATCTGATATATTCTGGGCAATTAGGGGGATGTAGCTGGGTGTCCTTCCCTTTGTATACCATGAAGGAATATGTATACCCTGTAGCTCGGTCACACAATTTATACATCTTTACCCTATAAGGGGCCCTTTTGGTGGGAATAAATAGTTTTAAGCCCAGCCTGCCAGAAAATTTGATAAGGGACTCATCCACACACATGTGCTGGTCTGGGGTAAACAACTGGGGATAGATTTCAGAAAAATTATTTATTAGCGCCCAAATTTTATAAAGCTTATCAAAATTTGGGTTATTTTGGGGAGGGCACTGGGTATTGTCGTTATAGTGTAGGAATCTCATAATCATGAGATATCTGGTCCTGGGCATTATTGCGGAAAAGATGGGCATGTGGTTGATGGGACGAGGTGACCAATATACACGTAATTCAATTTTTTGGGTTAGTCCCATACAGAATGTGAGGCCCAAAAAAATTGTAAACTCCTCCACTGTTGGGTCTCCACTCGTAGGGATGGGCATAAGAGGACGTTGGGTTAAATCAATCGGTGAAAAATTTTCTGTGTCCACCTGGACTCCTGGCTGGGCAGTGAAAAGGGGACTGTTGGCTTCTCCTGAATTAGGAGGAAGCCACAAGGGGTTCTGAAGGGAATAGGAAAGGCTGGCATGGGATCTAACCCTTTGGGACTGAGGTGACACCCCACTGGTTCGTGGCCTTTCTTGCCTAGGTACTGCTGTGCTGGTGGATGCCACTGCTTCCTCACCAGTACACCTTCGTCTGACGGGCGGACTCTTGTCGTCCTCCTCTGAGGCTGTCATTGTACCACTGCTTAGGACAGACTCGTAGTCAACGTCAGACTCAGAATCTGAATATGAGGAGGAATCTGAAGCGGAGAGCTCCCTGATGCTCTCGTCGGCCGCAAGAATATTGTTCTCCTTGGCTGAAGATAATCTTCTAGTCTTTGTTGGTGATGACAGAAAGCAATTATGACAAGTGACACTGACAGATGGCACCAAATTACACATGGCACTGATGATAGGTGGCACTGATGACACTGATACATGGCATTGGTGACACTAACAGATGGCACTTGGCCCTGATGACAGATGGTACTGACAGTTGGCACTCATGACAGATGGTACTGACAGTTGGCACTCATGACAGATGGTACTGACAGTTGGCACTCATGACAGATGGTACTGACAGTTGGCACTCATGACAGATGGTACTCACAGGTGCCACTGGTGACAGATGGTACTCACAGGTGCCACTGGTGACAGATGGTACTGACAAGGTTGCACTGACAGGTGGCACTGATGGCAGATGGCACTTGCACTGATAGGTACTGTGGGCACTGTATATGTGTTTGTTTGTTTTTTACACTCACAAGCACAAACTGAAGCACAAGTTGCTCTCCTTCCTCACACACGGTCTCTGTGTGAGGAGGGAGAGCTGGCAATGAGAGATGATCTCCTATGTTTACATTTGAGATCATCTCTCATTGGACACAAAGATCGAGTGCTAAATAGCCGCTGAGATTGGCCATTTAGCACGATCTGTGATTGGCTGTGTCCAACGGACATGGCCAACACAGATTTTCCCCGATGCAGGCCCCTGGGGGCGTGCGGGGAGGGAGTAAACAGGAGGACGTCCAGAGATGTCCTCCTGGCAGTTTGCGTCCGTGCTGTAGCCGTCTTTTGGTTATAGCTCGGGCGCAAAGTGGTTAATATATAATTGAAGCTACTGTTAGAAACAGCCTTCCTGAATATCTCCCTATCAAACCAATAGTGTTGCCAATATTCACTAAAATTGTTAGTGGACATAAATGCAATATAACTTACATTATTCCTGCTAAATATAAAAGATAAAACTGTACTGAGCTAGTAAATAAAACTCTGTGTGAATGAGGTCTTGGGGCTCATTCATGTGGGTGCTGTGGTCTTTACAGTGTGAATCAGTTTTTTATTTTTTATGTAGCTGAAGCTGTGGGAAGGCATCCTATGTTATCTTATTGAGATTCAGCAGCTGTATGAACACAGCCGCGGGTCCTAATTTAACTACGTGGGTGCAGGTGTACAGCCCTGAACACACTGTGTGCTTTTGAGGTCACTCGTCTGCATCTGCACACCTGTCAAATCAAGACCTGCAGCTGTGTTTATACAGCCTCTTTGTCCTCAGAGTAACAGACACCTGTAGCCGCACAAACACATTTTATTAATGATTGTTTACAATTTATTTTTCACAAAACTGTTAGGCAGGCTTTGAATTATCAGGGGTCTAAAAACTACCCTGAATGAGACAAATAAAAAAAACCCTAGTCTTTTCGCTGCACTGCAGGTGAATAAACAGGGAGCTCTCTACACAAAGGCTCCCTGTTCATTCGTTTTGAAGCATAGTAAGCATAGCCATCTTTCAGCTGCTACAGGGAAATCATAGTTGCCTAGTAAGGTTGAATAAAGACACCAGTTCATCCAGTTCAACTTAAGTGAGTGTGCGTGTCTACAATTATTCCTATCCCTGTCCCTGTATATTGCATCTGATTTAAGGTGCTCATCTATTATGTTATTTACAGTACCCATATAGCGCCGTCAATTTAGACATACATTGCACACTCACATCCGTCCCTACTCTCAGGTGACCCACAATCCAAGGTCCCCAACTCGCATTCATATACCAGGGCCAATTTTTGGACAAAAGCCAATTTAATCTACCAGCATGTCTTTGGAGTGTTGGAGGAAACCAGAGTACCCGGAGGAAACCCACGCAGGCACAGGGAGAACATGCAACCTCAAGACAGGTAGTGTCATGCTTGGGATACAAACCAGCGACCCTTTTCTACTGCTAGGTCAGAGTGCTACCCACTACACCACGTTTCTGCCCTTAAATTCCAGGATCTGATTTCCCACACTTGTCAACTGCCCTGGGCCCAATACAGAAGGCTGGTGGTTACCCCCTTATGGATGGCCCTGTATATAATCTATATTGCACTCAGTTTATTCTTCTAAATATGTATGTATATATTGGGCTTCTACCATCACACTTTATTCAGTTGAAATGTGTAATCCTGGGTAAATGGCTTCATAGGGTAGTTTACTTTTTTACAGTGTAGAATACATTGGAATATTTGTCTCATAAAATGAACCTTACCCAACAAACTAAATCAATAGTGAATGCTGTTTAGGCATCTTGTTGAACCTGCAAGTGCTTTTATTAATGTGAAAATCAATCCCTGTGGAGCCCCTTTGATCCCAGGCTGTACATGTGATCTAAACTTCTGCCTAAATCTAGATTAAGCCCTACCCTTGTCTGGTTCTTAGTGCAACTTCAACTTGTCAGCGATGGACAAGAGAGGACATGGCCTAAATGACAAATTCAAGAAGAGAAAAAAAATAGACCCAGTCCCCCCCTTATTTGATTTAAAACAATAAATATCAAACCATGCACCCCCCTTCTCCCCTTAGGTCTACATTTTACAAAGGGGAGGGCCGCACCAGGCAGGATCAGTCAGATCTTTTAGATGATACAAAGGGCACTGTGCCGTTCATGCTTTAACCACTTGACCACTGGGCACTTAAACACTCTTCCTAACCAGACCAATTTCCATCTTTTGTTGCTCTCGTATGAAATGTTATTTTTGCTCTATAAATCAAAAAAACTGAAAATTCTGTAAAAAAACAAAACAAACAAAAAACTAGTTTGTTAAAATTTATTGGCAGAGTTTTGCACAGTGTTGCAGAGAATGGGCATTAGAGTATTGTCTCTGAGCAGCCCTGTGGGCACTACACATCCAGCCCACAGCGCTGCTGCCTTCTATCCCCCTCTCTCACTGTATTGATCGGTACAGAGAGGGGGGAGGAACCGGAGTCATGACGTGACTCCGGTTTGTTTACAAGTGATCGCTATCAGCGGTTGTTTACCGCGGGGGGCAGGGGGCACGCGGGAGCAAGATTCTGAGAGGATGTCCCACGGACTTCCACCCAGAATAAGCTGACCACGCTGTAGCCGTCTTTCGGCTATGGCACGGTCGGCATGTGGTTAAAGGAACAGGCTCCTGTGTTTTTTTTTTTTTTTTTTTCAGGTTACAATACTTTAAATTTAAAATACAGGGTGCTACATAGAGATTTAAGTGGAATTATAGCTAAAATTAGTCTTCCCTTGGTTACTATGTATAAAAACTAAAACCTTTTATATTATGTATTTTTGCAATTTACAAAACCATAGTCTAATCTAGACAATCAGCAATCCACCTGTGCTTTACTGAAAACCGTGTGCCAGCCAAAGGTGGCTGTTTTCAGTCACTTCCTGGAGCTGTTGTACAGTACACAAGCACTGCAAGGTGTGCACCTAAAGCAGAACTAAACACTGCAATACTTCCAATTCAATGATCTGATGGTTTTTGGCCATCAAAAGTTGACGCACCAGTGCGCCAATGCCGAGAATACCCCAAGCTGTGCATACACTGCTTAGTGTACATGCTAAAGGAGATTGCGAACAAGCAGGTATGTCTCCTTTGCTATAAAAAAAACTGCCATCTCTCAATTTTTCAACAATTTAGTTCCACCTTAAGAACTGTTACTCTAAAAAATGTCCGGTCATGTTATGTTCACTTGTTGCGTTATTAATTTAAAGTTGAACAAAAATATTACAGAGCACAGATGCAAAACTAACATTCATCTCCAGCAAGGCTTTTAAAACACCTAGACATTTTCAAAAAACATAAAAATATGGGGATTTGGTCACACCATATTGCTATATGGTGCTTAAGCCCACTTACTGCGACAAAGTACCCCATGATTAGTGGGTCCTACACTATCCATAGATTGGGAGAGCCTGCGTCTCTGAACCATGGGAGCTATACTCCTCTCTATGGGATAACATGAGGTCTCCACCATGACCCAGGTGGTCACTAATGAGAGGTACTTACTGAGGGAGTGCGGTGCTCCACCCAAAAGAATTTGCCCCCCAAATATCTTGTTTGTTTATTAATTTAAAGTTGACACCCGAGGCAGATTGCATGAACACTGTGCGATTTCAGTGCATTTTCCACATTACATATATGTGAATCGAGGCTCAACATAGTTGCCTAGCTTTGGATTTTCCATTTTTTTCTAACACAAACTGTAATATATTTTCTTTCTTTATGCAATGTACCCATAAGCAGCAACACTGGCCCTAGCATGATATCATGAGCAGACTAAACTAATATTAAGTGTTGGGACTTAACACAATGCCAACCTTAAAAAGCATTGAAGTGCAGCACTATTTACCTTTATACTACATATAAAAATGTCTTGAGGAGAGAATCGCTCGTAAATCTTCGATGCTTTTTACATTAACTTGTCGCTGTTCAACCTGTTCATTATCTCCTATGAGGACTATACGTTTCCAGTATCACAGCTCCAGCCTGCAATGGATGCACCCTGTCATTGTTATACTCCACAGCATTTCACTTCCATTCTGATGGTGTCCGCAGGGCCAGCTTCATAGAATGAAACGTAATTTTGCTTTTTGGAGACAGGTTTTTGTGCGTTCACAAAGAGAATGAAAGCCCTGTGTGCTTTTATACATTTTGGACTGAAAGGTCTCTTCCCTCCTGAGCCACAGAGCTTTGTAGCATAGGAAAAATGGCGAGACCTTTTATAAAGCTGATGGCAAACAAGATGCAGTTCGTTTTTAAACACTTTGAACATCCTTTAGAAGTAAGTTTATTCTGCATGTCTTCATACTCTTTTACATCACCTTGAGGACGCTGATCAATATTTTCTATTCCCTTGTTGTAATTAGTGCGATGGGAAAGAACTGTCGGCGCCATTATCAGACAGAAGAATCGCCCAATGACGCCTGAAGCTGTACGTGATGAGTGGATAAAGATTTGCGATTTCGATAATGCCACTAAGCCCCAAACAATCCAAGGTAACCATATATAAATGAGGCTGCAAAATATTGTTTAGGCCAACTAATGATTGGGAGCCAGTCAATGTGGTTAGAGGAATTGTTGCAAAATGTGAATTATCCAGTTTATAAACCATGTATAATCCGTGGATAAAAACTCTATTCCAGTTTGTCGCTGCACTGGGCTCTGCCATATTTTCTCTCAAACAACATAAGACAAAACAAGAAGGTCATTTACACTCTGAACATTCTAACCACCTCAGCCGCTCTCTGCATAAGTCAGCGGTATATTTATGAAGTGGTAATTTTGAAATTCTCCAAATATTCACAGCAGGTAAATCTGTCATCTGTCAATCAATGTCAAACACTTGCAGTAATACATCTGTAGGGAATGTTTGGTCAAAGGCACTGCTTTATAAATATACACCGTTTGCCTACCTAGTGGAGGACACTGGATGTGCTACTCAAGTCCAAAAAAAGATGTCCTCCAAGTACACAGGATATGTGTAGTTCTGTCCCTCTGCTGTGTCTTCCCTCCCAATTGCAAATCTCAACTTGTAAATGAAGCCTGAGAGTTGCTGTGTAAATACAGTGTAAATGTACGTAACGCTGCTACCTTTGTATCTAATGTTGCATTTATCTGCAGAATAGATAGCCTTCATGCTGCTTTTGCACTCACTGTTCCATTGCAAAATTGTAGATTTTGCATTTTTGCACCTGTGAAAAAAAAGACTCAAAACGCAATTAGAGGTGCATTTTTTGCAAGTTCTTGGTGTTTTTCCCTTAATGGGGAAGTGTGGTGTTTTTTTTATTTATTTTATTTTTTTCTGCACGGAAAATGCATAAAAAAATGCAGCATGCAGGTCTTAAAAATGCAACTGACCCTTAGTTGTGCAAAGAGTTTCATAGGATTCAAGGGTCATGCATTTTTCTTCCACTTTTGGTAAGGCAAAAGCGGAAGAAAAACTGAGTGTGAAAGGGGCCTTAATCTGCAGATGTTCTCAGTTAAGCAGCCTGACAAGTTAGAAGAAAAATAATATAATTTGTCTAATTGAATCCACCTTAATCAGCTCTAATTAACTATTTCTTTTTCTTCTCCCTTCAACTATTATTTTATAATTTTGTCATTTTAAACAGGACAAATTACCGAATAGAAAGAATAACATGTTTTTTCTGAAAGTCTTTATTACAAAAAAAAGCCTTGTTTATAGTTTTAAGATGAAGTAATGCATTTTTTTTAAAGTGCTTGTAAACCCTATCCTATACCCAGTGAAGTGAATGGCCTCAGATGAAAAAAAATCTCCCTACATAAGTTTTGCTTGTATATCTGCTGTCTTTCCCTTTCTACACACTTTGGAAAGTGCAGATCTTTCTTCCTGTTTCAGCAGTGGGAGGGGAGTCTGAGCATATACTGTGTGAGAGCTGATTGGACGAAAGGGACATGTCCCCCTCCACATAGGCAGAGGAACGAAGAAACATGCAGAGCTGTAGTCTGAATAGACAAGCTCTCTGCTTATCTACCTCTAAGCTCCCCTCCATGACACAAATTTTCAGCTACTGTTATCTCATGTGTTGGAGAACTTGTCAGAAGTGACTTTACTGATAACTGAGGAACGGAGCCGCAGAAAGACACCGCATTTAGAGTTTTGGAGAGGGATAAGTAAACCGTACAGACATATGCACCTAGGTCACATTTCATGAACGGGGTTTACAACCATTTATTGCCAGGTAAACTGGTCTATAGCAGAAATGTAAAAACTGCTTTGGTCCATAGGAGGTGTATAGGGGTGAAAGGGGAAGTGTTTAAAGATCATGGGCCCAACAAACTATTGGTGGTACAGAGTGAGAAATTGCTAAAGGGAAATTGGGTACGATTTTTCAGTGTAATTGACAAGTGGAGGAAATGTCATGGCAGATGTATGGTATTACACAGCTGATTCATCCTGATCCACCCCCAGTTTAAACTTTAATCAACAATGATAGTCTTCTAAAAATCTGTAATAGAGCTGCATGATTCTGGCTAAAATGAGAATCAAGATTTTTTTTGCTTAGAATAAAGATCACGATTCTATGTTAGTATAAGGAAGGGAGGAGGAGGTGGAGCTTCACTTTTCTTTTACCTTAATGCCTAGATTGCATTAAAGTGGTTGTAAAGCATCAATAATTGCACCTGAATGCATCCGCTGCTGTCAATCAGATCCAGTGATGCGGGGGGAGGGCCCGAGAGTCAATGGATGCAGCAGCAGGATTCGGGTGCACCCAGGGAAAGCGTCTTTCCATGGGAGCACCTGACGAAGAGGAGGGGCCAAACAAGGGTTTACAACCCAATTAAGCTTGGGTGGGTTGATGATCGCTAAACCCACTAGTACACAAGAATGTAATCGGGCTTGTTGAGTGACTGTCATATATTTCAGTGGAACTAATTGAGAGAGAGCTGCAATCTATTGCAAACTGTCTACTCTCCAATTATAATCTGATCATTTTTTTTTCTTCAGTTTTTGCAGCTGAGGGGTCTGTTGATCTGCAGATTGGCTAATCTACTAAACCAAACAAGCAGAATAATAAATTTTTACATGCCCACCTTTCTTTAAGATCATTGGAAGTCAATGGGATGTTGTGTCTGCTGTTCTCAAGTATTAACAGCTATAACTTGCTTCTTGATGAAAAAGATATTCTTAAAAAATTAACTGACCTCCAGGCAACAGCTAAAGGCATAGTTGAATTAACTACAAAAAGATTTATAATTTTGTTTAGCCACTCTTGTACTCCAGACATCCCAAACATGACTAGGAGCTGAACATACCCGCAGACTGCTCTGCATTTAAAATGTTGTACATTCTTTTCTGTTGAACTACAGAACGCATCCCCCCCGTGATCCATCAGAAAGGAACATGAACATTGCTAGGAATTTCTGTACCACAAAAGCACTGCGATGGCTTAAAATTCCAACTCCGTGTACAACAAGTAAGCCCCATGCAATGGGGCCCACACCCCTCTGCCTGAGCCCACACCGCAAGGTTATTTTTTAATGTATTTTTTGACAGAATGGCTGAAAAATATCAAGTTCTACCAGCAGATAGAACATTATGTGGGAAATAACACTAACCTTTATTGCGAGAGTGTTACATAGTAGGTGAGGTTGAAAAAAATACACAAGTCCATCAAGTCCAACCTATGTGTGTGATTATGTCAGTATCACATTGTATATCCCTGTATGGTTGTGGTCATTCAGGTGCTTATCTAATAGTTTCTTGAAACTATCAATGCCCCTCGTTGAGACCACCGCCTGTGCAAGGGAATTCCACATCCTTGCCACTCTTACAGTAAAGAACCCTCTACGTAGTTTAAGGTTAAACCTCTTTTCTTCTAATTTTAACGAGTGGCCATAAGTCTTGTTAAACTCCCTTCGGCGAAAAAGTTTTATCCCTATTGTGGGGTCACCAGTATGGTATTTGTATATTGAAATCATATCCCCTCTGAAGTGTCTCTTCTCCAGAGAGAATAAGTTCAGTGCTCGCAACCTTTCCTCATAAATAATATCCTTATCAGCTTTGCTGCCCTTCTTTGTACTCGCTCCATTTCCAGTGCATCCCACTAATCTCATTGCGCATTAAGCCCACTTGATCCTAAAACCTCACCTCTATTAGCTTAATAAGTTAATGCAAAAGTTGACAAACCCTGGTGGTGAGACTAAGCCTCCATTCACACCTAGGCGATTTGAATCATGGGTGGAATTGCTGCAATTTTGCCCACAATTCCAGAATAGTAGCAAAACATGGGATGCTTTTGCGATGACATTTACTTGTTAATGGCACCCTAATTGCGGTGCGATTTTTGCCACTCAAAAAAGGAGCAGGAGCTTCTTTTGGGAGGCAGCATTTTTTCCTTGATTGCAGCACAATTTATCACGTGACAACATGGGTTGCATTAACAAGTAATGGCATCGCAAATGCCCCCTTCGTTTTGCCGTGATTCTGGAATTGGGGCCAGAATCAGTGATTCTACCTGCGATTCAAATAGCCTAGGTGTAAATGGAGCTTACAAATTTCTGCGGATGAGTACAAAGGGATTAAGGGCAGCACAGTGATGTAGTTGGCATATCTGCCTCGCGGCACTAGGGTCGCTGGTTTGAATCTCAACCACGACACTACCTGGCTGGAGTGTGCATGTTTTCCCTGTGCCTGCGTGGGTTTTCTCTGGGTACTCTAAATTGTCCCTAGTATATAGTGAGTATAGAAAAGAATCTCCCCTCTTTAAAAAATCACATTTTGTTGCTTTGCAGCCTGAAATTAAGACAGTTTTTGTTTTGTCCAGCTGTATTTACTAGTGCAACTTATAACATCCGAATGTAACACCAACATATAAAAAAAAAAATAAAAAAAAAAAAAAAAAAAATATATATATATATATATATATATATATATATATATATATATATATATATATATATATATATATATATATATATATATATATATATATATATATATATATATATATATATATAAAAACGGAGTTGGAAAAGTATCACCCAGTGATACACGTCAGTATTTTGTTGGGCCATGTTTTGCTTTAATTACAGCCTTTAGTATGGGATATGCCTCTACTAACTTTACACATCTAAGTCATTCCACAGATTTTCAGTGGGGTTTAAGTCTGGGCTCTGTCTAAGCCACCTCCCCGCCTGCTCAGCCATTCACTATCTATCTCTCTATCTCTCTATCTCTCTAATATATTGTTCCTGGAGAAGGACAGAAATGTTCTATCCCGCTGTGTACTGTTGCTGCGGGTGCATACAATATATATATTGCTGACAGCTATTTTCAGTAAAAGCTGTAATTGGGTTTAACAGACCAAAAATGAAGCAGATAGGAGATGTTTTCTTATTGTCTTTGAATACACTTTATTAATTAAATGCATTGAGACTTTGGCACATGTTACAGTGTGTTATCCGTTGCTACTGAGAATATATAGTACAAATTGGGAGGATTCCCTTGCAAATCTTGTCACACAAACACATAGAAGTCTGCAAGAATACAAACTAGCTAAAAAAATAAATAAAAAAAATGCCCTGTAAGATCTTTCTTATCCCAGTGGCTTGGATGAAAATGTGTTATCTTCTCTCTCTTTGATGAAAATTCCTTGTTAAGAGAAAGATTGAAATCTCCTTCAACAGTTCCTCATAAATCCCCGAGGAGAGATCTCACATCCTGACATTTAAGACATAAACCGTGCATTGGATAAAGTGTGTGGTAGACTTTTTTTTTTTTTTTTATTCGCTCTGCTACTGTAATTGTATGCCCTGTTCTTTCCTTGCTAATTGTCTGAAGACTATTTACTTTTAAATACTTAAATATTAAAAGGCTAATATGTGTGGTGGTGACAATTGATTATTCACTTAGTCGTCATGTTTTTTTTTGACATTCACAATTTTTTTTATTTTTTTTATAGATTTTTTATTTTTTTCCCCTTGCTTTTCACATTTACACTGTCTGTATGAAGCTACTTTTCACTGTAACATTGCAGTGATGACATTATCGTTCCCATGTGTGTAGATTTGCTGGGTTACAAAAATTAATAGTACATGAAGTCAGAAAATGGATTGGTGGATATCTTTGAAGGACCAGAAAATTGCAGACGTATGCAAAGAGTTTGTCACCCCCCCCCCCCACCCCACCCCCAATAAAATGACACATTTGTCTAGTTAACAAGACCTCTGCAGTGCATTTGTCTGTATATAACGATTTGCTGAGCAGGGCCCTGTGATCCTTTTTGTATTGAATAGTGTTGTAACTATACTGTCTCCTGGAAAAGGCCTGTTTGGGGTTTACAAATCTCCCAGGCGACGCTTTTAGAGATCTCTGATTCTATATTCAATTTGGGTTTTGCACCTCTCATTTATGGCGATTTAGGCTTTTATCTGAAACTAAGGCCCCTCTTAACACTGGAGCATTGCTGGCATTAGTGGTAAAGCACCGCTAGTCTTAGTGGTGCTTTACCTCTGTTATAGCGGCGCTTTTTGTCGCTAGTGAGGCGCTTTTAACCCCCCCGCTAGCGGCCGAAGAAAGGGTTAATAGTGTCCGTTTTGCGGCGTTGCCCATTTATTTCAATGATCAGGGCATTTTGGGAGTAGTGTATACACAACTCCTTCACCGCCCCAAAGATTCTGCTTGCAGGACTTTTTTTTTTTTTTTTTTTCTCATCCTGCAAGTGCACCGCCCCATTGTGAAAGCACTCCCAATAAACCCTGCACCTTTTTATCACTATATGGGTGGATTGGTATCTGTGCCTGAAAGTGTGCTCACCCCAGGGAACTTTTGTATCTGCTAGCTCTCTCTATCTATATCTCTTTCTATCTATATCTATTAATATATATAATAAAAAAAATATCTTTATGTACATTTTTAAGGTGAGACACCTTTGCTGTGTCTTTCAATTCCTTTAGAGATTCACATCCGATGTGGTACTCCTGCTTCCATCAGATATGTAACAAAAAATTGGAGATGCAATCTGTTTCTGTTCAAAAGAATTTTTCTTCAATCTTCATGCATATACAGGACTGCACAGTTTCAGACAGGAACGCTGTCCTTTTATCAAGTTGCATGTGCAGTGTCCCACATGCTGATCAACTTTTTTTGGCTGATATGTGTAAGCCGCCCAAGAAGAGCACTCAGGTGTATCCCTTCACCAATCTCAAAATTAACCATTTCATACTTTTATTCCTCTCATATTATCAATTGCATACTATAATAACATACTTAATAATCTGAAAAGTAACAAAAGAAAATCAAATATAAATGCAATAAAAATGCAAAAAAATGCAAAGAAAATGTAAACAAAAAAATAAAGCTCAAAATTCCAAAGACTTATTCACACCAAACTAAGAAAAATGTATAACTAGTACCATTATCCCATTGAGCCTGTATGGGCTAACAACATTGAGAAACATTCTGCAATTTAAACAAATAGAAGGCTAGACCCTGCTCTTGGTATATCTATACAAAATAGTGTCCAAACAAATCTCTGGATTACACTTGTGCAGCATACGCAGCCCAACTTTCAAAAAGCACCTCTCTTCAGTCTAAAAAAGACATAGCTTTAAAAAGATACATTCATATACCTAAATATTGAGCACATCTGTTTACAAAAATAAATAAATAAAAGTCATAATCCTTATTTAAATCATGGGGATGCAAAGAATTCAGCAGTTTTATCCACCAAATTTCTCCCACATAGATCAATCTACATGGACAAAAAAGCATATACTACATAGGAAGTTTGACATGTATGGTAACCGCAGATATAATGTATTACTTTTGGGTTTTAGAGCTTATAAAACGATCCCCCTTTTACATTTGCATTACTCTTCCAGTTTCTTAGGATGCTGACTCTAGCAGCAAAAAGTATATGCATTGTCAGGATTCTAAAAGCGACAGATATTTTGCCTACATTGATACTTGGTAAAGTTAGGTTAGGGTCCGGTTTTTGTATACAGCCACTAGTGAAGGAAATAAGTCTGAAAAAACTGAATTCCAGAAGAATTTTATATTTGAACACTTCCAAAACCCATGATAAAACATACTTTCTTGTGAATAACCTCACCAACATAAATTATCGCCCAGCGGTGAAAATTTGGCTATGCGGGAAGGGGTCAAATACCATCTATATACCATCTCTTGCATAGTGTCCTAGTAAGTGATATTTCTGGTACATTTGTAGTTACTCTGGATGGCTGAGTGCCATTGAGAGTCAGTAAAATTACTATGGAGATCGGTTTCCCACTTTAGAATAGATGTGGTTTTCTCAAAAATAAGTTTGGAGCTGAGAAGGGTGTAGAATAAGGAGATGGCTTTAGAATTGTGAAAGGTCCACGCCTCCTTGGGTATATTAATGTTTGTCACTTCACAGGATTGGAAATTTGAGGTCATTTGGGCGTAGGTGACACATTTTTCACTTGGAATGTTATATATTTGAGCCATTTGTGCAAATGGCAAGAATTGCTTATCTTTCTTCAAATCTATGACAATTATGTTGGAGCAGGAGTTCCATTTTTTTGAGAGATACAATGGGGATTACAGATGGTAGCGAGGAGAGAGGGAGTGGGAGGGTCAGAGGCGGGATTATCTGTATAGTGTTTTGTATGAGGATTCTCAAGACCTAGATAGTGGCTGCTATTGTGGGATGCATGTGTTTTTGAGAGTGTTTTGATAAAGGGAGCTAGCCAAAAGCAGTGAGTTAAGACTGCCTTTCACTACAAAGGCCTGTTCTATTGAACACCAAAATTTTTGATGGGGGAGGGGCATATTCAGTGTAGTTTTTAAATACAACTATTATAGATATTTGAATAAGACTTCATTATGGCCACTTGTAATCCTCTGCAAAGCAGAATGAACAGTGATGGAACACAGGGTTGATCGCAATATGGTAATCCTTTCTTCCAGTCCAAGCATCGGTTATTTCTTATGTATTAGAGAAAGGGGTGTTCCCATAGGAGGCTGTGCTATCAAGAATTGCAGATCCTTAGGTAAGGCAGCATATAGTAGTCCTTCTTTTCTTTCCGTTCAACATTTGATGTGGATGGGTGACTTTTTCCCCTTGTTGATATTGTATTCTGACAGCCCAGAGACTTTCCCGTCATCAGAATATATTGATTAGCGCTGCCAGCTATAGCCTGTAGCGCTGATAGGACAGCAAAAATCTGGCAGGACAACTGTGCAGAAGTTGATCTGTAGATCGACTTCTGTACAACCACTCTGCCCATATATGATTTGGCTGGTTCTTGCTGAACCGACTATTTTGATCCAAGTATGGCCAGCTTAAGTAAAACCATGTACACTTGCACTTGTAGTTAATTGGTTTATTTAGTGTTTTGCCTGGAGTTCAGCTTTAAGAGCTTCAGCGCGAAAGAAAATCTATTTCACTCTGCTGAGGGCATGTCAGCTGGGCTTTCAAAGCACAATTCAATTAAAGAAAAGGTCCGTTCTAGTTAACCTATTGCTTGATTTTAAATTCTTCAAATGTTACCTTATGATGTTGTTCATTCTGGAAAGGTTTCTTTTTAGCAGTTCTTTTCTCCTTGAGTCTCATCGTTTTCACTTTTCTTCTTTTGGCAGTACTTTTCTTGTATTTGCTATACTTCTGCTAGTTGGAAAGTAAAATTATCCAGGCTATTTTGAACAGTGACAATGCATTTTAACTTTGTATTAGGACACTTTTTCCTAGATCCCTTTCTGTTTGGGTTCTTTTTGCAGGTTTTCTTTTCTGGTTTAGTAAAAATATGGTTACTGGGTGAGTACGGAAGATCTATCCATTGAAGCCCTCCCAGATAACAGTAAAAAATCCCAAAAATTCTCACCACTCTATCCTTTACAAAAACTAAAGGTTTCGGTAGACATACACTCTATATAAGTGGTCATCAACCCTGTCCTCAGGGCCCACGAACAGGCCAGGTTTTCAAGATAACTGAAATATATCGCAGGTGATATCATTTGCTGCTCAGTGATTGCATTACTCTAGTCTGCATCGCCCAAAGGTAATACAAAAAACCTATAAGTCCGGCGGACTTTTTCTTCCCAATAAGTCCGGCGGACTTTTTCTTCCCAATAAGTCCGGCGGACTTTTTCTTCCCAATAAGTCCGGCGGACTTTTTCTTCCCAATAAGTCCGGCGGACTTTTTCTTCCCAATAAGTCCGGCGGACTTTTTCTTCCCAATAAGTCCGGCGGACTTTTTCTTCCCAATAAGTCCGGCGGACTTTTTCTTCCCAATAAGTCCGGCGGACTTTTTCTTCCCAATAAGTCCGGCGGACTTTTTCTTCCCAATAAGTCCGGCGGACTTTTTCTTCCCAATAAAAAACTTTTGGGAAGAAGTCTTGACACAAAATTGTCTGCCGGACTCGGCAGTCCGGCGGACAATCCGCCCGTCTGTGTGCTAGTCCGCCGGACTTTTGAAATGAACGGACTTGCCCACACGGAGTAAAGTCTGTGTTGTGTTTTTTTCATGTACACTTTCTCCTCAGGTGAATGGGTAGGGGTACATCGTACCCCATACCCATTCATATAGGATAGGGGGCCGGAATCTGGGAGCCCACTTATTAAAGGGGGCTTCCGGTTTCTGATAAGCCCCCCGCCCGCAGACCCCAACAACCAACGGCTAGGGTTGTCAGGAAGAGGCCCTTGTCCTCATGAGCATGGGGACAAGGAGCTTTGGGGGGATGCAGGGCCCCCCTTCCCCAAAGCACCCCCCATGTTGAGGGCACGCGTCCTGGTACAGCTCAGGAGGGGGAGGGGCGCTCGCTCATCCCCACCCCCTTTCCTGACTGGCCAGGCTGCGTGCTCGGATAAGGGTCTGCTATGGACTTTGGGGGGACCCCCATGCCGTTTTTCCGGTGTAGGGGTTCCCCTTTAAATCCATACCAGGTGACAGGGCTAGCGAGGTGTCAATCTCGCCAATGGAGGCGGCGACATTCACTTCCTTTGCTAGTTCCGTCTACCTGGAGCCACGTTCAAAACCGACTTTACTCCGTGTGTGGACAAGTCCGTTAATTTCAAAAGTCCGGCGCACCCCCGCCATAGTCCGGCGAATTGTCCGCCGGACCTAGTCTGCTGGAAAAGTCCGGTCGTGTGTGTAGGTCTGCTCGTTCGGAAAGTCCGGCGGACCTCCGCTGCATAGTCCGGTGGGTTGTCCGTCGGACTAAGTCCGCCAGATAGTCTGAACGTGTGTACGTGGCATTAGTGATCCTGATGAGTTGTTGCCAGTGTCGGGATTGCCAGTCTGACATCAGAGTAAAACTCCATACTGTGGTGTATACATGTGGAGGTTTTGTCAGTGTGGCTAAGCAGATACTTCTGTCCACTTGTATCAGAGCATGCTATCATTCTATGTCTGGAATTATTAGCTTAGTCGTTGAAGTCCAAATGTATTTTATGAAAAGTTCTGTGACTCGTGCAAATATGTATTTAGTCTATACATGGCTTGGTTAGGACTAAAATAATAATCTACAATATGATTCATGGAAATCTTAAAATATGTGAAGAATTGTCAAAAAATCAAAACGTTTGCCAACAGATTATAAAAACTAACCAAAGATTTTTTCATTGCTGTGTAGTACTTGATTATTCATTATGTGCTACAGTAGCACAGAATGCAGCCATGAAATAGGCCCTCACTAGCCTTAATGATGACTATTTTCATTTCTTGCATTGAACAGAAAAATACTAAAATGGAGAGTTTACTGTAGAAACCATTGGGGCCAATTTCTGAAGATGCAAGTATTACTCTGCCATTAATGACATGATGACACAGTCTTAAACATGGACAATATGCTGTGTTGTTACTGTGTTTTTACTATTAGCCATAGCTTGAAAGGAGTCTTAAGTTAGAGAATGTGTTTAATCTACCATAAAAAATGAGACTATAACAATTATTTACAGCCTATTGAACAGAAGCCCTTTTACTCTGCATTCATGTGCAATTACATTCGGTATACTGGATATGGAAAAAATGGTTCATGCATACCAATAACTTGGAAGTGACAGGCATCCAAGTTCCTTGTAGATTTGATGTTTCACATATATGAAATGGCTTTGACCACTTATAAATGGGGGCAAATAGACACTTTCTCAGACTTCGTAAAATCATCCAAGAAGCAACGTGCTCTAAAGTGCTTAGTGCAATATCTTTAGCAACTAGTCATAATCTAGTCTGTACTAGTATTACACTGTGTTCTCCCAAGTTGCTGTGAGTTACCATGTTTTTCACATAGAGATTCACTCCAAAACAATTTTGTTAATGTGGTTGTAACCCTAAAAAAAATAACCTGCTCCTGTCCCTTTAAAGCATGAGATGTAGCACAGTGCTTTTGCCATGTCGATTGTCCCTTTCTATGTTGTACAATAACTGGCTGAACCTGCCTGTTCCTGTCTTCCCCTCTATAAACTGACCACGTTTATCATGGCTGCTGATCTCTGATAACGTGGTCAGTTTATGTGCCTCTGTCATCTGGCTACAGTAGCGCCTCAGTTTCTCTGCATCTCCCCTCCCTCTCTCCCTGTGAGTTCCTTAGTCTGTGTGAGAGCGGATCTTCTCTCCTCCCTGTTTAATTCTATTCCCTGCAGCTGCTCCAGTGCTTGTAAAGAGAAGAAACATATTAATTACTTTGATCCTCTCTGAGGTCCCTGTTCAGTAAAATGTGTGTTTTTCATAAAAATATAATGCTAAATACTTTCTTTGCAGAACCCTGTTATGCAGACACATGACCTCCCTCTGCTAGCTTTCATTCATCAGAGGGGAATCTCAGCCCCTCCCACTGTGCTCTTAGATCGGGAAGGAATGCAGAGGGCTGTCGCATGACGGCACAGCAGGGCTCTGCAAAGAAGGTATTTAGCATTCAAATTTTAGGAAAAAACACATTGTACTGAACAGGTGCCTAAAACAGAGATCATCAAAGTAATACATGTGACTTTGCAACCACTTTGAGGCTGGGTTCACACTATTGTGAATTGGATGTGGCATCCAATTCGCAATAGCAGGAGATTTTGAGATCCTTGCTCTCCCCTTCTCCCCCAGAGATCCTTGCTCTCCCCTTCTCCTCCAGCGATCCTTGCTCTCCCCTTCTCCCCCAGCGATCCTTGCTCTCCCCTTCTCCCCCCAGAGATCCCTGCTCTCCCCTTCTCCCCCCAGAGATCCCTGCTCTCCCCTTCTCCCCCCAGAGATCCCTGCTCTCCCCTTCTCCCCCCAGAGATCCCTGCTCTCCCCTTCTCCCCCCCAGAGATCCCTGCTCTCCCCTTCTCCCCCCCAGAGATCCCTGCTCTCCCCTTCTCCCCCCCCAGAGATCCCTGCTCTCCCCTTCTCCCCCCCCAGAGATCCCTGCTCTCCCCTTCTCCCCCCCCAGAGATCCCTGCTCTCCCCTTCTCCCCCCCCAGAGATCCCTGCTCTCCCCTTCTCCCCCCCCAGAGATCCCTGCTCTCCCCTTCTCCCCCCCCAGAGATCCCTGCTCTCCCCTTCTCTCCCCCCCAGAGATCCCTGCTCTCCCCTTCTCTCCCCCCCAGAGATCCCTGCTCTCCCCTTCTCTCCCCCCCAGAGATCCCTGCTCTCCCCTTCTCTCCCCCCCAGAGATCCCTGCTCTCCCCTTCTCTCCCCCCCAGAGATCCCTGCTCTCCCCTTCTCTCCCCCCCAGAGATCCCTGCTCTCCCCTTCTCTCCCCCCCAGAGATCCCTGCTCTCCCCTTCTCTCCCCCCCAGAGATCCCTGCTCTCCCCTTCTCCCCCCCCAGAGATCCCTGCTCTCCCCTTCCCCCCCCCCCCAGAGATCCCTGCTCTCCCCTTCTCTCCCCCCCAGAGATCCCTGCTCTCCCCTTCTCTCCCCCCCAGAGATCCCTGCTCTCCCCTTCTCTCCCCCCCAGAGATCCCTGCTCTCCCCTTCTCTCCCCCCCAGAGATCCCTGCTCTCCCCTTCTCTCCCCCCCAGAGATCCCTGCTCTCCCCTTTTCTCCCCCCCAGAGATCCCTGCTCTCCCCTTCTCCCCCCCCCAGAGATCCCTGCTCTCCCCTTCTCCCCCCCCCAGAGATCCCTGCTCTCCCCTTCTCCCCCTCCAGAGATCCCTGCTCTCCCCTTCTCCCCCCCCCCCCCCAGAGATCCCTGCTCTCCCCTTCTCCCCCCCCCAGAGATCCCTGCTCTCCCCTTCCCCCCCCCCCCAGAGATCCCTGCTCTCCCCTCCCCCCCCCCAGAGATCCCTGCTCTCCCCTTCTCCTCCCCCCCCCCAGAGATCCCTGCTCTCCCCTCCCCCCCCCCCAGAGATCCCTGCTCTCCCCTTCTCCTCCCCCCCCCCCCCCGAGATCCCTGCTCTCCCCTCCCCCCCCCCCCCCAGAGATCCCTGCTCTCCCCTTCTCCCATGATGTGTAGTTGCATATCATTTTTCTTTTTCTTCAGAAGCTATCACTCAGCTTGCTGCATTATTTGCAATGTAATGTTCATAACCCACCTGAAAGAGCAGTACCCCCAATAATGACAATAGCAGCTGGATAGACGTGATGATTAGGTACAGTGAAATGAGTTAATTTCCAAGGAAATAAGTCCTTTTCAGTAATGCACCCTGGGATGGAGTAGTCCTTTTAATAGGGACCTTTAGGATATGCGTTCCAGCAACTTATCAAACTTAATCTTCCAATGTTTTTATATGTCATTACTGGCCTAAAAGCACCTGTTATTGATATGGTGTAATCTAATCGTATATTTATATCTTTTGACTACTTGTGTCATTGATCTGCATTATTAGGGGTTTTAGCTTTCCTGACATGCTGCAGTTTTCTGTCTGCCGTCCTTCTGCCCTTGCCATACTACTTTGCAACACAATGGAAGTGATTTCATTTTTCTTCATTGCACGGTTTCATTACCTTCCCTTGTCACAGCAGGGTGTGCTGTGCTTTCAGTTTTTCTGTGGCTGACGATGGCCATGAATTGCAATAATTTGCCAACACAAGTGATTTTTATGCCATTATCGGTTAAAATAAAAATAAAAAAATCGCTTGGGAAAGAATGATGTGAAATAGGAGAAAACAATGTACCTTGTATTTGTGGTGTTCTCCAGGCTTGGGATATTGGCATTTTGAAAACACTTGACAGTAAACTATATACGTATGTTCAATATGTGGTCTTTGTTATGCAAAGTTAGTGAATGTGGAGCTGCAGTATTATGCTGTGTGTAATTGAAAAATCCTTACTGAGTATATGCATGCAGCGAAAGCCTTTCATTCCCTGTCAAGTCAATTTTGTCCAAGAAGTTTCCAGTACAAGGTAATGAAATTATTATATTGGTATGTGTAAGAAGCATTGTTATGCTCCAGATTGTATATAAAGAAAAATAAAAACTGTGAAAAACAGCATTGTTCCTGGCAGCATTATTCTTCTATTTGGTGCTCTGGGTTACCCAACATCACTTCGTATACTATGGGGATGATTTATGACTTTTGGAGTAAGAGATGGCATGTTTTATGAAGACTGGAGTAGAAGTGATGTTTTAGCCAACAGAAGTTTGGTTGCTGTGGGAAAACACTGACACTTTTATTTTTTTCCCACACTACATCAAGCTGTGTTTGATTAAAAATATACCAAAATTGTAGTGGATGAGAGGTCACTTGACACATTCCTTCTTAAAATGCTAGTCAAGTGGCTGAACTAATATCTTGAGTACTTTTTATAGTCATGGAGCTGGAAAAAAATATGAAAAATCAGAACTCTTAACTTCACTGTTGTAAAAATGTTGTACTTACTAAGGTTATAGGGTCAATATGAAAACCAGGCCTCTTGAATTTCCAGAAAGAGGCAAGCAATTGCAGCCTTCTATGGCAGGTCAATTGGGTTTTCCTTTAACTAGTTGGCGCCCACCCCATGTGCACCTACTGTGGTAGGATGGCCGCAGTGTGCTGGATCACACATCTGTTACGTGATCAGCACTTCCCGAGTAAGGCACATGTTCCCCGCCCAGCTGTACTGGGATTTCGTTACAGCACAAGCTGATGAGTGAGTCCTGGCCAATGATTGATTGCCAGGACCCGCTGATCGACTCCGTTCATGGAAGAGAGCTCTGTACACTGACAGGTGATCTTGTTTTTTTTTTATTCCCTGCAAAGCGGTGTTCCCCCCCCCCCCCCCCCCCTCCCTGCTAGTGTCAGCCTGCCACACTATTACAGTCCCACGATAAGTCGCTGATCACCACGATTACTATATAAAATAAAAATTTCAGTATATATAAACCATAGTTTGTAGACTATATAACTTTTACACAAACCAAATAATATACACTTATTGGGATTTATTTTTTTACCGAAGACATGTAGCAGAATACATTTCGGCCTAAATACATAAGGAAAAATGGTCTGGGTTTGGTCATGAAGGGGCTAAATTCTTCCAGTGGGCAAGTAGTTATAGCACACCTATATTTAAGTAACAGTTCCCAGATTCATGCCGGACAGAGTGCTATGGGCTCACTCCAGCAGCTGGTCGTATGGCCATTCCCACAATCTGGCCTTTTAGGGTGCATTCCCACTAGGGTCAGTTAAACTGAACTGTGCTCCCCCACTGGTCTGCACTCACACTGCACTACAAGGAACTGTTCTCGTGCACACTCCCCTGTAAAGCTGGCTACACAGTATACAATTTCCTTGTACAATTTTCCTTTAGATTTACCAAAACCATATAATATGAGGTCAACCCTAAACACTTCAGTTTGTATGAAATCAGGCAGGCCCTTGTACTACATAGTTGAAGGTAAGGCTAAAGGAAATTTAACAAAATTAAAATTGAATAATGTTTAACCAAACTAGTGATCAGTACACAGCCCTCTCTGGAGAGAACTGTGCTCTGGCAGGGTTTGCACTCACACTAAAGTAGACCAGACCACAGGCGAACCACACTCGGGACCAACTCTTCCAAGTGGCCCCAGGCACATTTTGAAGCACTAAATATATATACAAACTCTGCGCTTACCCAAACTGTGTAACAAATAAAATGGGGTATGAGCGGTGCTTCTACTTATGTAGGCCTGAACACATGACTAAAAAATAAATATATATATATATATATATATATATATTTTTTTTTTTTATATATCTTGAAGTCAGAGACACGTCCCACTTCAATGGACGGGGATCCGACTTGGATCCCTGTCAATACCAGGCACTGTGTATGGTATAAATCTTGAGGGGGAACGCATGCAACTTTAAATAAAAAAAAACTAGCATGGTTTCCCCCTCCAAGAGCATAACAGGCCCTATGCGCTCTTGCCCACTCTTTTGCTAGCATTGGCCTGGTCTTCTCCATTGTCTTCTTCCAATGTTGACATGGCGCTCTCTCCCTCTGTAATGCTGCATGCATGGTGCGCAACGACTTATATAGGAGTGAGGCGTGCAGCACACACAGCATTACAGCGGGCGAGATCGCCGTGTCAACATCTGAAGAAGATGACGGAGAAGACCGGGCCAACGCTAGCAAAAGAGCAGAAGATGGGGCAGGAGCTCGGCAGAAGTCACCGGAGACTGGGAGATGAGGCCGGAGAGAGCAGAGAAGTTGGAAGAGACCCACGAAGCTGCTGAATAAATTATTTTAAAAACTGGTCTAGTGTTTTTTTTTATTTACACTCCCCCCCCGATGAATGGATAGGGGTACGATGTACCCCATGCTCGTTCACATAGGATGGGTGGGCTGTGATCTGGGGGCCCTCTTATTAAAGGGGACTTATCCGATATCTGGATTCCGATAAGCCCTCCCACCCCCAGACCCAGCAGACATCAACATGGGTACAAAGTTATTTTCGGGTGGGGGGCACTCCCCCTGCCCCAAAGCACCCACCCCCCCATGCTGAGGGCATGCGGCCTGGTACAGTTCAAGGGGGGGGGACGCTTGCTCATCCCCACCCCCTTTCCTGACTGGCCGGGCTGCATGCTCGGATAAGAGTCTGGTATGGATTTTGGGGGGACCCCCACGCCATTTTTTTCGGCTCCCATAGGGAAACATTGATTTTCACACGTCATGTGACATGAGCTCCCAGTGTCAGAGCGTTTGTTGCACCAGTGCAAACCTAGCCTAAAGGTAACCATCCCCACCTGTGATCTATTTGCTTGTAATTAGTGTGTGTATGAAAGGTCAATGAGTTTCTGGACTCCGGACTGGGCTGAAACAACTAATCGATTAATCGACAATTATGAAATTAATCAATTACTATTTAAAAAAATGAACAGCTTACAGTAGTAGTGATTATCTGCCTTTTTTGTACTATCAAGGGCTAACTTTGTTTTTGTTTTTTTACCCCATTATGTTATTAAAAATTAGTTTTTTGGTGCTTTTTGCAGAAACGCACTACAGTTCATTTACATGGTTTTCTATGGGACACGTTCACATACACTGTCGAAGTTTTCTATTCTCAATTTTTCCTGTCACTGGTTGAAAATTAAGATTGATTTGACCCCACCAACGATTAGAAAATCGAACAAACGTTCTTAAAATTAAATATTAATAAAAGAAGTGATCTCTGAGTCGATTTACCAGATTCACCCTTTAATAGTGTATATACAGTATATCTCTTCTGTCTGTTATTCTCAGAGTGGTTTGGATATTTTGCTCCCTAACCATATAGTTGGTTATTTATATTTACTACTGCATAGAGGTATTTAAGAATAAATTGCCTTTAAAAAAAAACAAAAAAAAAACATATTAACTAAATTATATACCACAATTTTTTTTAAAGGTTATTAACCGATTAATTAAAACAATCGATTATGAAAATAATCGTTAGTTGCAGCCCTAATCTTGACAGACCCTTGCATCTTTCATCCAGTGCTGCACTGACTTTTCTGGATTCTAAGTCATGGGGAAAGCAAAAGAATTGTCAAAGGATCTGTGGGAAAAGGTAGTTGAACTGTGTGAAAGGGATATAAAAAGATATATCCAAGGAATTGAGAATTCAATCAGCTGGGTTCAAATGCTAATCAAGAAATGGAAAATGAGGGGTTCTGTTGAAAAAAATTTTTTAGCCACAGCTGCCAGGAAAATTGTGATGCAAACAAAAACCCACAATAACTTCAGGTGAAATACAGGATTCTCTGAAAACGTGTGGTGTGGCTGTTTAAAGATGCATAATAAGGAGGCACTTGAAGAAAGATTGGCTGCATGGTCGAGTCACCAGAAGAAAGCCATTATTACGCAAATGCCACAAAGTATCCAACTTACAATACGCCTAACACAGAGACAAGCCTCAAACCTTCTGCCACAAAGTCATTTGGAGTGATGAGACCAAAATGTAGCTTTCTGGCCACAACCATAAACTCTACATTTGGAGAGGAGTCTACAAGGCCAATGATGAAAGGTGCACCATTCTTTCTTTATAACGAGGTGGATCGCCGATGTTTTGGGGATGTGTGGGCTACAAAGGCACAGGAAATTTGGTCAAAATTGATGACAAGATGAATGCAGTATGTTATCAAAAAATACAGGAAGAACATTTGCATTCATCAGCCAGGAAGCTGTGCATGGAACTTCGGCATTCCAACATGACAATGATCCAAAACACAAGGCCAAGTCGACCTGTCATTGGCTACAGCAGAATAAAATGAAGGTTCTGGAGTGGCCATCTCAGTCTTCTGACCTCAATATCATCGAGCCATTCTGGGGAGATCTCAAACATGCAGTTCATGCAAGTAACCCAAGAATTTAGAGGAACTGGAGGCTTTTTGCCAAGAGCAATGGGCAGCTTTACAATTTGAGAAGATTGAAGAGCTTCATCCACTAATATCACAAAAGACTTTAAAGAGGGATTCCACCAAAAAAAAAAATATTAAAAGCCAGCAGCTATAAATACTACAGCTGCTGACTTTTTTAATAAATGGACACTCACCTGTCCTGGGTTCCAGCGATGCCGAGGCCGATCGATTGCTCGGCTCTCGGCTGCTGCAGTCACCATTCTAGGTGAGGGAATCAGGAAGTGAAGCGAATCGGCTTCACTTCCCGGTTCCCTACTGCGCGAGCCGCGCCGCGCAATAGGAAATCTCTGCGCTGTCACTGGGACCTGTGTGTGTCCCAGCAGACAGCGCAGCAGGGCAGGAAATGGCGTAGACTCCCACGGCAGTCTATGCCCGGAAGTGGGTGAAAATACCTGTCTTTGACAGGTATCTCCACCCCCCTCCCCCCTGAAAGGTGTCAATTGTGACACCGGAGGGGGGGAGGGATCCGATCAGCGGAGGTTCCACTTTGGGGTGGAATCCCGCTTTAAGTTGTCATTGGTGTTAAAGGGGGCGATACATGGTATTAAGAACTGGGGTATGTAAATTTTTGATCAGGGTCAGTTGGTTAGTTTCTGTTGTCATTATGATTTAAACAAGAGTAATCAGTTCATTGATAATAAATGGCTTCAGCCAAACATGAACCGTGTGTGTGTGTGTGTGTGTGTGTATATGTATATATGTGTGTGTGTGTGTGTGTATATATATATATATATATATATATAATTAGAAGTGCACAACCTTCTTGTCATATATATATATATATATATATATATATATATATATATATATAAAAATGACATTACTTATCAAACAATTAAAGTAAAAAAATTCAAGGTGAAAAATCAGTCTAGGCTTATCCAGTCCACCATGAAAAAAGGAAGAGAAAAGAGTCCAATAATTCATGCTCAGTTGATGAAGAGTGATTCACATAGAAGGTGCTTCAGCAAAGGTGCCTTCCCCACATACACACGCCTCTCACCAGAAGGATTGGATCTCAGATTATAGAGATCAGACTCTCCTACAGGTTCCATTCACCAGAGATATTCCACTCATCGGCTCCTTTAAGACCCCTTTCACACCGAGCCGCCCTGGGTGTCAGCTTTAAAGCGGCACTATTTTTAGCGCCACTTTACTGTAGTTTTAGCAGCACTATTCAGCTGCTAGAGGGATGGTTTTAGCCCCCCTGCTAGCGGCCAAAAAGGGGTTAAATCTGCCTGCAAAACGCCACCGGTATCGCAGCGCTGCCCCATTGATTTCAATGGGGAGCAGTGGTGGAGGAGCGGTGAGTTCACTGCTCCAAAGAAGCTGCTGGCAGGACTTTTTCTGACACCCTGCCAGTGCATCGTTCCAGTGTGAAAGCCCGAGGGCTTTCACACCGGGGTGAATGGAGCCACTTTTTTTCAGGTGCTATGCAGGCCCAATTTTTTGCGCTCTAGTGCCTGAAAAACGTCCACAGTGTGAAAGGGGTCTAAAAGCTTTCCCTCTGTGTAACTGCTCCACTTATTACCATGCATCTCGTGTGTCCACTGGATCCAAATAAAGCATGCTGCTGTAGGTTCCCTCATACATGGAGGGTAATAGAAATAAGAGGCTTCATGGTTCAGTATGTTAAAACATTTATTTGTAAGTATCGTTGCACTTGCATGAAATAAAATAAGAAGAAAAACAAACAAATGTTCCACTCAGCCCCGGACCTTCCCGGCAGGCTGGTGTGTAGTGACAGTTCGAGGCACTCACAGTAAACAAACTAATCAGCCCGAGGGTCTGAACCACGGCCCACCACCAGTTCAAAGTGCCATTGTGAGTTCGCTCTTGATTTTGATGCAGAGCTAAACAGTCAGCACTTCTGGCTGAACACTGACCTTCACCTTTGACAGAGAATGACCCATGTTATTAGCTTTAGGTGGTCTTCAGGAAAGGCAATGTACTCTTTAGCCGTTTTTTACCATTTATTTGCTGGCCTATTATTTAAATATAGATCTCCTTTAAGAGAATAAATATTAGGGTTAGTGAAATCCTTTATCCATTGTATTTTAATTTTCTGGAAGAATGATGATTTGTGTAATGCGCAGAGATTGCAGTATATTGTACACGGTTTAATTGCTTTATTTCAGCCATTGATTGACTCGGCAGGCATGATATGAATATTTGTTCTGCAATTTTTTCCTTTTATGAAGCTCCTTTTGGCAGGAGGAAACCTTCCATAGATTTTTTTTTTAGCAGTGTGTATAAAATGAGAATAAAAGCTGTTTACTTGTCAGTTATTTTGATGAAACTTTGGCTGTTAAGTTACTCATAGATTGAGACAGTAGTTTCTTGATCCTGTCGATTTTTAGTCAGGTTGGGAAACCGTAGTCCTGTTTGTTAGTAGCAGTAGATGTCTCCTAATCACATTCATATTTTTTTTTGAACAATTGCTTTTGTTTCCACTTATAAAAGGCTGATACTTGTGTCTTCCTTTCTTTCTTCAATAAACATAGGTACTTGCAGAATAGTAGCAGACATGTTAACTGGACAATCAGTTTTTTAGGACCCAGTATCTGACTACTACCTAGTGTCTGTAATCACCTTTGCAGCAATGTCGATGACCTCTGCTTGCATTGTTTTTAAAGACACCTGTATGTTACAAAGTGTAATATGAACCCAGTTACGCAAATGCTGGTAAAAAGAGACAGGAAAGGGCGCCACCAGATTAAAAACGGTTGCATTTATTTGAAACACACAGGTGCATACATCCACTTATAGCTTTGAGAATTTCCAGCACAAAAGTCCTCCGCGGTGTCGGCCAGCATTAGAGAGCCTGTAGATGTTTTTCCCATCAGATGGAGGGCCCGACCCGCAGAACTTCCTTGTCTGATGGCGTACACCAAGATTGACGCTTGGCTCAGGTCCACAGTGGAATGCAGGCGTAGAGCGTGGTGACGTCACGGCCAATAGCGACGATGTTTCGGAACATGCGCACTGCGTGTAAACAAACAGCCGCGCTCCTTCCTCAAGCATCTACAGGCTCTCTAATGCTGGCTGACTGTTTTTAATCTGGTGGCGCCTTTCCTGTCCCTTTTTTGCATTTAACTTGGAGTCTGTTTCCAACTCCCCTCTGAAGGCTTGCCCTGGAATATGGACTTGTTGCTAAGAAAACACAAAAAGGGTTTTTCTCCTCCTTGCTTTTTAATCATCATTTCATCTCCAAGTTAGAACTGCATTCCTCTGAATGGACAATAAGATCTTAACACTATTAATCGAGTAACAGCGCCACTTTCCCATTTGGTTTTTCTACGTAAATGCTGGTACGCTGTGAAAGTCTACATAATAGAATGCAATACGTTTTAAATATCAAAAACCCATATTATTTTTACTAGAACCCAGAAAATGTATCAAATGTTTCAATTGAGAAAATTTTAACCTTAAGAAGAAAAAACTAGGTCATTTAGAAAATGAAGGCAGCAACACGTCTCAAAAGTTTGGACAGCACGACAAAAAGCTGACAAAGTGATACTAACAAGGAAGAGCATTTTGCAACTAAGTTTAATTGGTACAAGGCTAGTAACATGATTGGGTATAAAAGGGGCATCTTAGAGAATCAGTGTCTAGAAGTAAAAATGGGCAGAGGTTCCCCAGTCTGTGAGAAGCTGAATAATGTTCCTCAATGGGAAATTGCATATCATAATCTACAGTACATCATTCCCAAAGATTCCAAAAATCAGGCAAAATCTCTGTTCGCGAGGGACAAGGCCGAAACGCAATATTGATACCTCTGATCTTTGGGCCCTCAGACAGCTCAACATTAAAAACTGGCATGATTCTATGATGGACATTACTGCGTGGGCTCAGGAATACTACAAAGATCACTCTGTGAACAGTTTGCTCTGCCATCTGAAAATGCATGTTGAAGCTCTGTCATGCAAGAAGCCAAATGTGAACATGATCCAGAAATGCCGCTATCTTTTCTGAACCAAAGCCTGCTGGACACTTTCACCCCTTCTTCCTGCCCAGGCCAATTTTCAGCTTTCAGCGCCGTCACACTTTGAATGACAATTGCTTGGTCATGCAACACTGTACCCAAACAAAATTTTTATTCTTTTGGAACAATGGAGCATTCTTTTGGGGGAATTTAAACACCACTGGGTTTTTATTTTATTTTGCTAAAAAAAAACGAAATAACAAATATTTTTTCTTAGCTTCTATTCTAAAATTTCATAAATAAGCAATTTTTCTCCTTCACTGATGTGCGCTGATGAGGCTGCACTGATGAGGAGGCACTGATGGGGTCTGATGATCGGGCACTGAAAGGCAGCACTGATTGGCATCACTGATGAGGCTGAACGGATATTCAGGGCACTGATGATCATTGCCCTGATTGCCTGTGCAGATCTCTCCTGTGAGGAAATGCTACTGATCAGCTCTCCTCTCCTCTGATGCTGTCAGTGTGGGGAGAGGAATGCAGATAACTGACATTTCCTTGTTTACACTTGATCAGCTGTGATTGGACACAGCTGATCACATGGGTAAAGAGCCTTGTCATTACCGGGATCAGTGATTTGCTGTGTCCCAGGGACACGGCGCACCACCGTTTGCCACACTACATGCTCCTGTGGGCATGCAAGTGCGACAAGAGTGGAAAGACATCATTTGATAATACAGGGGGTGGGAAGCAGTTAAAATGTTCTGTTGCAAAGTTAACCCTTTCCCGCCGAGCGTACGCACATCTGCGTACTCGGCTTCCGGGGGTTATACCGGGATGATGCCCGCACCTGCAGGCATCATCCCGGTACCGTTTTTTACAGCAGGCGATTGGCTATCCAGGCATAACAACCGATGCGGCTAAAAGCCGCTCGGCTGTTATGCCGGAGGAGCGGGAGGGGACGTCCCCCCCCCCTCCCGCCGCCTCTCGCCGCTGTTACCGGTGCTCCCGCTCGATCGGGAGCACCGATTAGAGATCCGTCGACTCTGGCTGCTGGGGAGGAACTGGAACGAAGCCGTAATCGGCTTCGTTCCAGTCTCCTCATCGTAAACACGGAAGCGACGTCATGACGTCACTTCCCGTTTACTCGGCTGCCAATGGCGCCGGTTTTAAAAAAATATCCGGTATTCAGAATCGCCGTTTTCGGCGATCTGAATACATTGAAGTGTAAAGGAGGGGTGGGGGGTCTTTTAGACCCCCGATCCCTCCATAAAGAGTACCTGTCACTACCTATTACTGTCACAAGGGATGTTTACATTCCTTGTGACAGCAATAAAAGTGATCAAATTTTATTTATTTTTTTTAAACAATTTAGTCATTTAAAAATAAATAAAATAAATAAAAAAATAAAAAAAAAATTTTCAAAGCGCCCGCCGTCCCCGCGAGCTCGCGAAGCAAAGAAAACGCATACGGAAGTCGCGCCCGCGTATGTAAACGGTGTTCAAATCACACATGTGAGGTATCGCCGCAATCGTCAGAGTGAGAGCAATAATTCTAGCAGTAGACCTCCTCTGTAACGCTAACCTGGTAACCGTAAAAAAATTTTAAAGCGACGCCTATTGAGATTTTTAGGTACCGTACTTTGTCGTCAATCTACAAGTGCGCGCAATTATAAAGTGTGACATGTTTGGTATCTATTTACTCGGCGTAACATTATCTTTCACATTTCGCAAAAAAATTGGGCTAATTTTACTGTTTTGTTTTTTTTTTATTCATGAAAGTGTCCCTTTTCCCAAAAAGTTGCGTTTAAAACACCACTGCGCAAATACCGTGTGACATAAAATATTGCAACAATCGCTGTTTTATTCTCTAGAGCCTCTGCTAAAAAAATATATATAATGTTTGGGGGTTCCAAGTAATTTTCTAGCAAAAAATATGGATTTTAACTTGTAAACACCAAATTCCAAAAATAGGCTTAGTCATGAAAGGGTTAATAAACTGTTCTGTGGACAGACAAATCAAAAATTGACATTCTTTTTGGCAACCATAGGCACCACATCCCCCCCCCCCCCAAATTCAAGCAACTGGTCTCTGTAATTCCAAGATGTTTACAGAGTATTGCTAAAAGAGTGAATGCCTCACCATGGTAAAGATGGCCCTATCCCATTTTTTGGGGGAATTGGGGCTGTACTTTTACTACTATTTGTTGCCCTGTCCCAACTTTTTTGAGACATGTTGCTGCCATCATTTTTAAAATTACCTTTTCTATTCTTAAATCAGGGGACACAGAGCCATAGTAAAAACTATGTGGGTTATATCGGCGTATCAGGTGCTGGACACTGGAACTTCCCTTAAGGTGTGAACCTCCCCCAAATAACCCCTCCTACTACTGGGAGTCCACAGTTTTTTTGCCAGTGTCTAAGGTGTTGGGCACGAGTAAGGATGTTTTGTACTGAGCTCCACAGGCAGTAATCCTTGATGAGAGCCAGCCATCCTGACCGGATCCATTCTGATGTCTCCGTAATGGACTAAATGAATGATACCCGGGCCTCGTAATCCAAAGACACAAGGTTTTGCTTGCAAATGCGTTGAGAGCTGGGCCCTGGATCCAGTACTTTTTGGTAGTAAGGCCAATAAAAGTTTACTGGCAGGGTGCTGTCGCAGGTCCAGGATGGTGGGTCAACCTGAGTGTTCCCCAGTTCCTAAAGGTTTCCTTGGAGAAATGGGGTCTGATCACTTCCTGGGCCCCCAGATTGGCGGGTTTTTTCCTTATTAATGCCAGTCAGCTGCCTTATTCTTTTGAAGAAAAAAAAAGTTTTTTGCTGACTGCGGCCGCTCGCTGGAGCAGAGGATTTACCCCCCCACCATGATGCAGGACGCTCGCGTGGGAATTTCTGCTCCTTTTTGAAAACTGAAGAGGGGGCCCCTGTATTCCGTGAGGGGGTGTGGCTAATGGCGTCAGACACTGGCCACGCGTGCAGGAAGTATTTTAAGCCCTGTAAGAGAAGCTGCTGCCCGGCAGTGGAGGGACAGAGCAGAGAGGTTGGCTGGTCAGATTTGGTGATGCAGGCATCACCTCTAACAACAAGGTTAGAGGACCTTGCCTATCAACTTTTTTGGACGTTTCAGGCAGTATATCTGGCCCTAGAATCTTGGCGGTCAGACTACAGGACTATCCTGACAGGATTCAGTCTGAAAAGGCCACGGCGGTGGCTTACATCGGTCACCAGGGGAGGCACGAGAGGTCGTGCAGCCCAAATAGAGGTGAATAATGTTCTAGCTTTGGCAGAACACAACATTCCTTGCCTATCGGCAATTCTAATTTTTCAGGCGCAATACTTGAGACGCCAACAATTAGTTCCGGGAGAATGATCTCTTCCCCCCGAGATCTTCCTAGCAATATGTCACTTGGGGTATTCCAGACATGGACCTATTCGCCTCTAGATTCATTAACGAGGTGGACAACTTTGTCGAACAAGGGGTTTGCTAGCAGGCGGAACAGACACTTTAGTCTTCCCATGGGATCAGTTTTTCACTGTTCTATGCGTTTACTCCAGTTATGCTACTTCCGCGCCTTCTCTGCGGGATCAAGCAGGAACAAAGGGTGGTAATTCTGGTGGGTCCCAGAAGATCTTATTTTACCAAGATCATAAAGATGGCAGTAGGAGCTCTTTGGACTCTGCCATTATAGCCAGACCTTCTTGCACAAGGTCCGGTAGTTCATTCTACCTTACGAAAAAAAGGTCTAACAGGTTTGACTGTTGAATCCCACTCTATAAATATCATGGGTGATCCCCTTTGGTAGTGTCTACTTTGTCTAATGCCAGGAAGCCGGCTTCCAGAATCGCTTACTTTAGGCTCTGGAAGGCATAGGTTTCTTTAAGTTTCTTGGTGTGGATCCAGGGGTTGGCACCACAGAAAGTATATCAATAGGCAGGATTCCTCATTCCTGCATATGGGATCTGAAATTAAGCTGGCCTTGACTTCTATCAAGAGCCAGATCCAGGCCTTGTCAGTGTTTTGTTCCTATGGCCTCTTGCTTCCCACTCTTGGTGCATAGCTTGTTCAGGGGGTAACACAGTTTATTCCCCCTATCAAGGCACCTCTAAATCCTTGAGATTTAAAATTGGTCTAATTGGCTTTGCTGAATCAGCCGTTTAAACCTTGGTTCTTTGACAAAATAATCTTTTATGCTTACCATTTCTTCTGCTAGAAGAGTATCGGAACTAACGGTTTTGTCTTGTAAGAGCCATAATTCATCATGCATAAGGATGAGGTGGTTTTATGTCCTCATCCTAAATTCTTATCAAGATATTATTCTTCCTCCTTTTTCCCCAGAGCCTTAATCTGGGGAAGAGAAAACACTACATTCTCTTTATGTAGGAAGAGTGATCAGAGTCTATGTAAAGGCGACCGCTCAGGTTTGCAAAACACAGGTTTTGTTTGTACTGCCAGAGGGTCCAAGATGTGGACAGGCAGCGTCAAGATCCATAGGTTTCAAATGGATTTGTCAAGTGATTGTTCAAGCTTCAGCTTAAAGAAGAAAATTCTTCCTTCTCATATTAAGAGCGCACTCATCCAGGGCGATTAGTGCCTCTTGGGTGGTGCATCAGGCCTCTATGGCTCAGATCTGTAAGGCTGCGACTTGGTCTTTGGTTCATACGTTTATCCGATTTTATCAAATCGATCTTAAAGGTCATGAGGATATTGCCTTTGGGCACAGCATATACTGCAGGCTGCAGTATGAGTCCTCTGGCCTCCTGTTTTTTTTTGGTCTGCCCCCCCCCCCTTCAGTTGCTATTGCTATGGGACATCCCACATAGTTATTACTATGGCTCTGTGTCCCCTGATGTAAGAAAAGAAAATAGGATTTTTAAAACGGCTTACCTGTAAAATTATTTTCTTTGCTTTACATCAGGGGACACAGGTCCTTCCCTTCTTCTTATACACTTATATTGCTTGGCTACAAAAATAAGGACTCCCAGTGGTGGGAGGGGTTATATGGGGGAAGTTCAGGCCTTATGGGGCATGCCAGTGTCCAGCACCTGATGGTCCGTTATAACCCACATAGTTATTACTATGGCTCTGTGTCCCCTGATGTACATCAAAGAAAAGTATTTTACAGGTAAGCTGTTTTTAAAAATCCTATTTTTTCCTAAAAATTTTAATTTTCTCAGTTTTCAGTTACAGTACCATTGATTAAACCTGTAGTCCAAACTATGCTCTATTCTCCTATTTTAATGGACAGGCTTGCTCTAATCTAGGTATACTCCACCATCTAGACCTTCAGAATACCTCAGCATACCCAGGACCTGTATTAAATGGCTATTGCACAAAAACAAATGTTTCTGGATATGTTGCATTTCAATGAATTCCATGTTTTTGTAGCTTTTAAATGTACTGTGAATGCTTGTGCCACTATGCGTTTAAACTGTGTAATTTATTTGTAAATTAGCTGAAACCGGAGCAGCTTGTGAATGATTATTCGTAAATAGTTGTGAGCTAATTGGTATTATTCATTTGCGTTGGCTATATGGCAGGATATGTCTCAAAATAGAAGCAACTTGGCCCTGAATAACTTGCTTTATCTTATTGCAGAAACTCTCCCATGGTAACCTAGCTAAACGGTATAACATAATATAAAGATAATATCCACAGCAGCAGTAAGTGCTATGTGGTGAGGAAGTAACTCCATGTGGTAATGAGGAAATGTAAATCTTTTTTTTTGCTTTCCTCTTGCGTTTTGTAAATCCTAAAAATTTGTAATATCTGTCCTTATCAGTTTAATATCTGATACGTCCCATATATATATATATATATATATATATATATATATATATATATATATATATATATATATATATATATATATATATATATATATATATATATATATAGCTTTCAAAGCACATTACAGACTAAAAATATCTTCTTTATAATTATGAAGAACTGTAACTGGGAGTGGCGCTGATGAGGAGGCCCTAATATGCAACAGCGCTGATGAGCACTAATAGGTGGCACTGATTTGCAGCACTAATGGCTGGCAGTGATATGCAGGACTGATAGGTCGCACTGACGGGCACTGGTTTGCAGCACTGATGGCTGGCACTTATGGGCACTAATAGGTGACACTGGGCACTGATTTGCAGCACTGGGTGGCACTTGTGGGCACTGATAGGTGGCACTGGTATGTGACACTGACTGATGGGCACTGATTTGCAGCACTGATAGGTGGCACTGACTGAAGGACACTGAAGGACACTGATATGCGGCACTCATGGCTGGCACTTATGGGCGGCACTTATGGGCAATGATAGGTGAAACTGTTTGGTAGGCAGTGGTACTGAAAATAATGCAGCACTAAAATAAATTCGATAAGTGAGCTGTACACTCTAATGCCCATCTTGATACACCCTGCACTCTGCCTCAGTAAGCCTAGTCAGAATGCATCAGCAGACATCTTGTTACACCCAGCCCATATACCATATTGTATATGGCCTGGGTGTAACAAGGTGTCTGCAGGCTACTGAGGCTGAGTGCAGGGTGAACCAAGATGGGCGTTGCAGTGTAAATTCTCAGTCGCATACTCAGGCCGTCACTTATGTTAATGAATCTGATGGCCTGGGTCATCGATACTGATTGATGGCTGCGGCCCACACCCCCTGCATCATAAGCTTTCCTTCCTCCACTGCACCCTGCAATGACTCTCACTGTGCCAGGACCCGCGCTCCACCTTCTCTCACCCACTCTGCCTGCCCGCTGACTTCCAGTGTAGGATAAAGTACAGTATAAAGTAGTCAGTTGTCTTTTGGTGCTGGAAAGTTGGGACTAGTAGTATTGTCTTAGGCCCCAGTCCTTTTCACAATAACATTCCTTATGTTCATAACCAGAATTCTGACACTAATCTCTCCTTGTAACCTAAACCTAACACCAAACCTTCCTTATGTAAACTTAAACTCTTGTTTGCATACACTTCTGGAATCTGAGCTCCTCTGGCCAAAATACTAAAATGTGCTGACACCACCACCAAGATCTATGCAAATTGTTATTTCTTTGACATACTGTAAAGGGAATGAGTGTCCCCTTTTTTTACTATGTAGTTTTTTCACGTTTATTATTTTTTTCTTAATGATAGAGTCCACTGGCACACTGTATGAAGTTTTGTCAAACATTGACTCGGGAAAAGGAATTTCTATGAATCCCACAAGTCAGAAATCCTCATCTTCTGGTATTGACCCAGTAAGTATATTTCCAATTTTTCATTCTTCCTGTAATAAATATTCAGTGTGTTACTTTGTCAATGCGCTGCCTTTTCATTTTCTTGCTGGAGTTCTCCAAGACACTCAGTATCTTGACCTTCGTTTTCATTCTTGCTTCTTATTTTGATCACAACTCTTGATAACAAGTTCTCTATATATAATGTATGCATAAAGCTTTCATAAATTGGCTAAAGGCTAACCAGAATTTTGGCTAACTTTATAAATCTCAGCAAACCAGTGTGAAGCCAAATTTATTTATTCACAACTGAAAATCGTTTTCTTTTTGGTTCAAAAAAGCAAAGTACATTTTTATTTTTATTTTTTTATTTTTTTTAAATCCTTCAAAAACTGCTAATGTGAAATGCTTTCCTAGAAATATGGTAGTGCTTGTTTTATAAAATGTTTTTTTCTGTGTGAGAATGGCATGCAAAGGTGTCCACTAGGGATGAGCCAAACACCCCCCGATTCTGTTCGCATCCAGAACATGCGAACGGACAAAAAATTTGTTCAAACACCGTTAAAGTCTATGGGACACGAACATGAATAATCAAGTGCTAATTGTAAAGGCTTATATGCATGGTATTGTCATAAAAAGTGTTTGGGGACCTGGGTCCTGCCCCAGGGGACATGTATCAATGCAAAAAGTTTTAAAAACCGCAAATGTGCATTTGCACCAGACATTAAAGCAGTATTAAAACCCAAAGCCAAAATTTTTAATATATAGCATTTTACCCGTAACACACTTCTTGTCTTCACCAGTCTCCATTCTGGATAAAAGAGAAACGGACACCTTTTAGACAGCAACTAGCAGATATAGATTGACCCTAACAAATTGAAGCTGAACTCTAGCTAACTATATAAGACTAATTTGACACTTGGAAAAAAAAGCTAACACAGACACTAAAGTGAATCAACGTGCCTAATGTTAACATGCATTTTTGACTACCGTAGTTAAAATTGCTAGTGCATTAAACGGAACACCCCAAATGCTCTCCAAGTGATTTTCTTCTTTTTTCCATTTAGGGAGAAATATTTATTTTTTCCCACCTCGCTGATCTTTTAGAAACACTTGTCAAACACGTTGTAAAGGAAAGGAGTGATAAATGTGTGGCAAATGCTACAGGCAGGTTTATGGCGCGTTTCCTTAGACTTGAATGGAAGGAGTTGACATGACTCCCAGACTCCACATATAGCATTGTTTTTGCCGCACAGTGACTAGAAGCAATGCAAGCGCTACACGTTTTTTAAGGCCTATTTTACACAGGCTTCAGCTTGTATAGGAGCAGTGTTAACAGCAAGCTTTGACATAGCATTTGCACAGCTTTCAGCAAGCTTTGTTGAAGCTTTTATAGTACCGCTCAGCTCTAGTTTTTAATTGTCGAACACAGATCCTCATGGGAGTGAGGATTATTCAAGCTGATACCAGGCTTCAGCACTACTTGAAGCTTTTAGTAAGCCTGCTGAAGCCTGCTGGAAGCTCAGTTAAAGAGGAACTGCAGTCTGCTGACATAATTTGTGATGACATATTTGTCATTCAGAAGCTTCCCCCAACCACTTTACATATTTTATATATACTGTGATTCCGCACTTGCCAAATATGCTGCAGAAATCTCCCTCCACTGAATCTGGCTGCATCCATGTTAACTGTTATCTGCTGAAGCTTCTTCCTGCTCATTTCCTGGATTTACAAAGACGCACAGAGGCACGCCCCCAGTTCTGCAGCTCTCATTGGCCATCTTATGAATCACCCCCCCCCCCCCCCCCCCCTTCCTTCCTGACAAACTCACAGGAGTGAGAGAGAGCTATGCATGATGTCATAAGCCTAGGCTTTTTTTTCAGACAAACAGGAAGTGGGCTGTATAAGGTATTTACTGGCAGAAAAAGTTTTGCTATCCAAAGTTAAAACAACAAGGGCAGAAGATTGAATAGATTGAAAGATGTAAAATTGACTTAAGTTCCACTTTAAAGTGGAGATCAACCCTGCCTTTAGGTTCCTATGGGGCGTTACCATAGACTTTAATAGAAGAAGCTGACAAGTTTCATCACCTCCCAGACTCCACATCAAGCAAAGCAAACACTACACATTTTTTAAAGGCCTGTTTCACATGGGGTTTCAGCTTGTATAGGAGCAGTGTAAATGGCAAGCTTGTATGAAACATTCAGAAAGCTTTTGCAGAAATTTCTGCAAGTTTCAAGCAGCCTTTAAAGTGCCCTTCAGATCCTCTTTGGAAATATTATACACACATCTTGAAGGGAGTGCAGATTGTCACTTTAAACAAGCTGCTAGCAAGCTTTAGTAGGCGCTCAAGCTTCAAGTAGTGCTGAATGGTACTTTAAAAGCTTGCTGAAAGCTTTGCAAATGCCTTCTAAAAGCTTGCTTTTTAAATGCACGTAACACATGGCTTTATGAAATAAGGCGAGCAAAGGGACCAAAATAGGATAGCTAGGCAGTTTATGATGATGTATACAAAAATTAAAGGAGAGATTCTCCAAAGCACTGCAAAGTTTATGCGTGCAAAAATCTTCATAGTAGTAACTCCTAATTTGTACATACTGAAAATATACTGTCATTTTCCTTTAAGGAGGCTTTTTTTATTGTGTGCCCTTAACAAACCTGGGACTGATTCAATGCATCTCGCATCCTGTCCTATTGAAAGTGTTTTTCAATGTGATTCTCGCAGAGCGAGCTCCACAGGTTCAGTCTTACAAATAAAATCTTAATTATTTCTTTTTCTTCTTTTTCCTGTTTAGTGGTAGAATGGTTTCTTGATAAAGGTCCATTCTGTCCCTGAAGGTTTAGAAGCATAATATGCTAGGAACTCATACAGACATCCTTTTCTGTAAATAAAGGTGACTCGCAACCTCCAAGTAATTTCCTCTCCCAGTATGTGAATCCTGGAAGAAAATTTGCTTAATTATTGAGCTCACTGCTACTAGTATAAACTGCTGTTCCAGTCTTCAGCTGTGCTTTATCGGAATATTGCTGTGACATATGTTCTGCACAACAGTAACTTGTGCATGTCAGATGGAAGTTTTTTGGGGCTTCAAAGCTTGCGTTTTTTTATATATTCAATGCAATGCATGCTTCTGTGCACAAATAAATGTGTGTTCTCAAAGCCAGGAGGAGCATGTAGACAGATTTTGTTATCTTAATTTGTAAATTGACAATAGTGTGGAATTGGCTGTTAAACGAAACACTACGGGCAATCTTTAGTTTATATAGGTATTGCTTCAAAAGACATAAAAATTGTCACTTCGAGGGTGTAATTTCTTGCAATCTTTATTTGTATCTCGTTTGTACATTCCAGCTGAAATGGGGCATGCATCATGGGTGCTTACTGTCATTTGTAACACTAACCTATCATTTGCAGTAATGATCTCCAATGGCTCGATGCACACTGGGCTTAAAAAATGCCAGTTCCCTTGGCAGAAAAACAAAACAAAAAAAAACACTCATATAGAAAGTTTTTTTTTTTTGTACAAAGTTTAGGAGAGTTTTTGCCTTTTTTTTTTCTGCCAGTAAGCTCCAATCAAACACAAACCAGAGGGTTTTTTTTTCCTGCCACTAAACTTTGAGCTCAAACTAGTAGTCTAAGCCCCTGTACACACGGTCGGAGATTCTGCCAACCAAATCCATCGGATTTTGTCCGTTGGATTTAGTCCGACGGATTGTGTCCGAAACTCTTGCATACACACGAAAAATCCGATCTTTCAGAACGTGATGACGTAATTTCGTTACGATGGGACTAAATTCAGGCTAGTAGCCAATAGCTTTGATGTAGGAATTTGATCTGAGCATGCGTGGCACTTGGTCCGATCAAAATTTGCTACACATGATCGGAGTATGTCCGACCGGCCCAGTTGGTCGGGAAATATTTCCAACATGTTGGAAAATTGGGTCCGACGGATATTCGGACAGAATCAGTCCGATGCATACCGCACACAGTCGGATTATCCGACGACACGGTCCGATAGGACACATTCCGACGGATTCTCCGACCGTGTGTACAAGGGCTTAGTGTGCATGGACACATAGGATAACATTGAGCTGCTTCTACAGGCATAAAAAACTCCTGCAGAAGCAGAGATTTTTAAGCCAGCGTGCATGAAGCCTAAGCCCTTGTACACACGGTCGGATATTCCGATCGGACCGATTTGTCGGATATTCCGACTGTGTGTGGTCTACATCTGACTGTTTCCGTCGGAGTATCCGACGGACCAAGTTTTCCAACTTGTTGGTAAAATTTTCTGACAAAATGCTCCGATCGGACATACTCCGATCATGTGTAGAGAATTCCGATCGGACAAAGTGCCACGCATGTTAAAGCGGGGGTCCACCCTAAAGTGGACCTTCCGCTCATTGGAATCCCCCCCTCTGGCGCCACAATTGGCACCTTTCAGGGGGGAGGGGGGTGCAGGTACCTGTACAGTACAGGTATCTGCACCCACTTCCGGCGTAGATTCTGCAGAAGGTACGCCCCTTTCCGCAGAATCTACGCCCCTTTCCGAAAGTCCCCCGCTGTCTGCTGGGAAACACACGGATCCCAGAGACAGCGGGGACCATCCTTATTGCGCAGCGCGACTCACGCATGCGCAGTAGGGAACCTGGAAATGAAGCCGAAAGGCTCCACTTCCTGATTCCCATACCCAAGATGGCGGCGGCAGCACCCGAGAGACGATCGAGAGATCGGCTTCGGGTGCCGACATCGAGGGCACACTGGGCAGGTAAGTGTCACTATTTTAAAAGTCAGCAGCTGCAGTATTTGTAGCTGCTGGCTTTAAAAAAAAAAAAAAACGGCGGAACTCCCGGCGGACTCCCGCTTTAAGATCAAATTCCCACCCCAAAGCTATTGGCTACTAGCGTGAACGTAGTCCTGTCGTAACGAAATAACGTCATCACGTCGGATTTTGCGACAACTTTGTCCGACCGTGTGTATGCAACAGTTTCGGACAAAATCCGACGGATTTGGTTGTCGGAATCTCCGACCGTGTGTACAGGGGCTAAGGGCCGGTTCACACAGCAATGCGCGGCGAGGCGTCTCCGACTTACCTCGCCGCGACCTGCGGGGAGCTCAGCGGCGACTTGCAGAGGACTTCTGTATAGAAGTCAATGCAAGTCGCCCCCGAAGTCGCCCCGAAGTAGTACAGGAACCTTTTTTCTGAGTCGGAGCGACTCGAGTCGCTCCTCTCAGAACGGTTCCATAGTACTGAATGGGGGCGACTTGCGGGAGCGAGGCGAGGCGAGCCGTGTCGCCTCGCCTCGCCTCGCTGTGTGAACCGGCCCTAAGAGTTTAACTGCAGGGAAAACAAAACTCCTCCTTTGCAGGGGGGCTGCTTTTGAATGGCAAGGATTAAATGTTCATTTAGGTCTAGGGTATTGAAAAAAATTATCGGTTTTATTTGCTTGATCATCTGCTCCCACGGGCACCCTCCACCCGGTACGACTGGTCACCACAGCCTTCCCCCCAATGCTCTAGTGGTTGCAGGTCCTCTGATATTTAATACTATGGAGGGGACAGTTCACAAGCCAGAGTGTAGAGGAACACACGCAGCGGTTGTTGCACAGATCATGTAAAAGTGCTTTTTCCGGTACCCTAGACGTAAATGAGAATTTAACCTTTTCAGTGTGGGTGCAGCCCCACTACAAGGAATGATTTTTGGTTTCCCCAAAGATGGACTTTAAAATTGATAAACTCTCTGAGCTGTGTATCAGTTGCTTACAGTTGTTTGTTTTAACCACTTTCAGACCGGACCATTTTGCTGGTAAATGACCAGAGGTCTTTTTACAATTTGGCACTGCGCTGCTTTAACTGGTAATTGCGCGGTCATGCAATGTTGTACCCAAACGAAATTTGCGTCCTTTTCTTCCCACAAATAGAGCTTTCTTTTAAAGGTATTTGACTGATTCTGCGATTTTTATTTTTTGCGATATAAACGTAAAAAGACCGCAAATTTTGAAAAAAAATTATATTTTCTACTTTTTGTTATTAGAAAAATCCAATAAACTCAATTTTAGTCATAGATTTAGGGCAAAATGTATTCAGCCACATGTCTTTGGTAAAAAAAAAGTCAATAACTGTATATTTATTGGTTTGTGCAAAAGTTGTCACATCTACAAACTAAGGTACATTTTCTGGAATTTACGCAGCTTTTAGTTTATGACTGCCTATCTCATTTCTTGAGGTGCTAAAATGGCAGGGCAGTACAAAACCCCCCCAAATGACCCCATTTTGGAAAGTAGACACCCTAAGGAAATTGATAAGAGGCATGTTGAGCCCATTGAATATTTTATTTTTTTGCCGCAAGCGATTGAATAATGACAAAAAAATGTTTTTTTTTTTTTTTTTTTTTACACAAAGTTGTCACTAAATGATATGTTGCTCACACATGCCATGGTTATATGTGGAATTGTACCCCAAAATACATTCTGCTGCTTCTCCTGAGTACGGGGATACCACATGTGGTCGACTTTTTGGAAGCCTAGCCGCGTACGGGGCCCCGAAAGCCAAGCACCGCCTTCAGGATTTCTAAGGGCATACATATGTCATTTTACTCCTCACTACCTATCACAGTTTTGAAGGCCATAAAATGCCAAGATGGCACAAAACCCCCACAAATGACCCCATTTTAGAAAGTAGACACCCCAAGCTATTTGCTGAGAGGCATGTTGAGTCCATGGAATATTTTATATTTTGCCACAAGTTGCGGGAAAATTACAAACTTTTTTTTTTTTTTTAACAAAGTTGTCACTAAATGATATATTGCTCACGCATGCCATGGGCATATGTGAAATGACACCCCAAAATAAATTCTGCTGCTTCTCCTGAGTACGGGGATACCACATGTGTGGGACTTTTTTGGGAGCCTAGTCGCGTACGGGGCCCCGAAAACCAAGAACCGCCTTCAGGATTTCTAAGGGTGTAAATTTTTGATTTCACACCTCACTACCTATCACAGTTTTGAAGGCCATAAAATGCCAAAATAGCACAAAACCCCCCAAAATGACCCCATTTTGGAAAGTAGACACCCCAAGCTATTTGCCGAGAGGCATGGTGAGTATTTTGCAGCTCTCATTTGTTTTTGAAAATGAAGAAAAAAAAAATAATGTATATTTTTTCTTTTTTTTCAATTTTCAAAACTTTGACAAAAATGAAGGTCTGCAAAATACTAACCATACCGCTCGGCAAATAGCTTGGGGTGTCTCCTTTCCAAAATGGGGTCACTTGGGGGGATTTTGTGCTATCTGGGCATTCCATGGCCTCCGAAACTGTGATAGGCAGTGAGGAATGAAATCAAAAATTTACACCCTTAGAAATCCTGAAGGTGGTGCTTGGATTTTGGGGTACCGTACGCGGTTAGGCTCCCAAAAGGTCTCACACTTGTGGTATCCCCGTACTCAGGAGAAGCAACAGAATGTATTTTGGGGTGTAATTTTACATATAACCATGGCATGTTTGAGCAATATATCATTTAATGACAACTTTGTGCAAAAAAAAATAAAAATAAAATAATAATGTATATATTGTAATTTTTTTTTCATGCAGCCTGTGGGCTGAACGAAAAAAAAATATTGATCGGTGGGTATGCCCACCATTAGATACCACCCTTCATCCACCCACTTTTAATGGTGGGCATACATGCACCATTTATATATGCCGAAGCATGGGGGCATCCTCCCGCAAAAGGTAGGAGCAGATCGCTCCTCCACCCCTTATGCCCCCATGCTTCGGCATATATGCTCTTTTTTAACTGTGGTGGTGAAATCACCCCCGACAGTGCTGGAGTCGCGGCTTTATGTATCGTGGGAGCAAACGCTGTTGCTGTCAAGATAAATAAATCCGCGCTGCAACTGAATGGCGTACCTGCTAAGCAAATGATGGTTAACAATAAAACAAAGTAACATTACAGTATAACAGTAAGACGTACCATACCTGCAAAGCAAATACAAAAAAAAAATAGCAAAAAATAACACATTTAACACAATCTGTGCCTAATATATATATATGCCGAAGCATGGGGGCATCCTCCCGCAAAAGGTAGGAGCAGATCGCTCCTCCACCCCTTATGCCCCCATGCTTCGGCATATATGCTCTTTTTTAACTGTGGTGGTGAAATCACCTCCGACAGCGCTGGAGTCGTGGCTTTACGTATCGTGGGAGCAAATGCTGTTGCTGTCAAGATAAATAAATCCACGCTACAGCTGAATGGCGTACCTGAAAACAAAAAATGGTTAACAATAAAACATTGCAGAATAGAATACAGTACAAAGGAGGAGAACAATAGAGAGAGAATAGAGAGAGAGAGAACAATAAAACGGCAACTATTTTTGGTTTTTTTATTTTATATTTTTTTTGTTTTTTTGGTTTTTTTATTTATTTTTATTTTTTTAAACACTTTTTTATGTAACTTTAACACTTCTGCTGTAACGGTTCCAGCGGTTTGGGTCTCTCAAAATGCGATGGCATCTTGGGAGACCCTGTGAACGTGTGCCTAGCCTGTGCAATGCTGTACCCTACGCTAATACTCAACTAGTGAATGGTAGCGTTCAAAACATTCACCAATGCAAAGACCAGGATTGTCAGGACAGCGGGGACAATAATGACGGGTGTCACGCCTATATCCGCGCTTTCTGCAGACACGACATTTTCTTTGGGGGGCTCGTTGGGTAGGGGTACTCGGGATGACATAAGAATAATGCCTCTCATGCAGCCGGCTTACTGCATCTGGTAGGGGAAGGTGAGGTGGAGCACCGTCTGGATACAGAAGGGCTCTGACGATATCCTCCTGGAATTTAAGGAAGGATCCAGTCCGTCCTGAAGCTGTGTAGTACATAAGCATTCAGTATAGCCAATTGGAATAAATAAACAGACACTTTTTTGTACCAGCGTCTGGCCTTACGGGCAACTAGATACGGCGCCAACAACTGGTCATTGAGGTCCACCCCTCCCATGTTAAGGTTATATTTGTGGACACAGAGGGGTTTCTCCACAATACCAGTCGCCGTAGGAATTTGGACCGTCGTGTCTGCATGAAGGGAGGTAAGAACGAAAACATTCTTATTATCCCTCCACTTCATAGCAAGCAAATTATTACTGCGCAAGCAGGCTCTCTCCCCCAGCCTAAGACGGGACTCTACAAGCCGCTGGGGAAAGCCCCGGCGATTAGGTCGCACGGTGCCACATGCTCCAATCTGCTGATCAAACAAGTGACTTAACAGTGGCACGCTTGTGTAATAATTATCCACGTACAAGTGGTACCCCTTTCCGAATAAGGGTGACACCATGTCCCACACTATCTTGCCAGCGCTTCCTATGTAGTCAGGGCAGTTCTCTGGCTCTACGTGACTATCTTTACCCTCATAAACCATGAAACTACGTGTATAGCCTGTGGCCCTGTCACAGAGCTTATACATCTTGACCCCGTATCTGGAACGCTTGTTGGGGACGTATTGTTGGAATGACAAGCGACCAGAAAACTTAATCAGGGACTCCTCAACGCAGACAACTTGATTGGGAGTAAACAAGTCTGCAAAACGTTGGTTGAAGTGGTTTATGAGGGGCCGAATTTTGTAGAGCCGATCGTATTCAGGGTCTCCACGAGGACGACAGAGTTCATTGTCGCTGAAGTGCATAAACCGCAAAATCATCTCGTATTGTGCCCTGGACATGGAAGCAGAGAACACGCGCATATGGTGAATTGGGTCAGTGGACCAATATGACCGCAACTCACTCTTTTTGGTTATGCCCATGTTGAGGGAGAGGCCCAGAAAGATTTTAAATTCGGAAACCGTAACTGGTTTCCAATGTTTGGCAAGGGCGGACTGGGGAATAGTGGCGATGTGTTGACCAGCGTACAAATTGGTTTGGTCCACAATAGATCTAAGAGATCTTCGGTGAAAAACAGTGAGTAAAAGTCAAGTGTCGTAAAATCAACTGTTTCCACGTTAATGCCAGGTTGGCCAGTGAATGGGGGAAGTACAGGTTCTGCAGAAGATGTGGGCACCCAAATAGGATTGGCGAATTCTGCAGGAAGGGCACTATGGGTACGACGGGCCTGTCTTTGTCTTCTTCTTGGTGGCAGCGGGACACTACTTGTGCTTGCCACCTCGCCAGCTTAAACTGCACTTATGGGACTCGCCACGTCGCCACGTGTTACTGCAGTGCTGGATGTAGGTCCAGGGTGTACTAGGCCGCTGGTGCTTGCCAGTTCACCAGAAGGATGAGCGGCTCTAGTACGTCTCTGCTCCATACGAGTGACCTGCGGTTTCTGCACCTGAACAACAGAATACATTCGGGATTGGGCACACCTGTTCTTAACAGGGGCCTCATCTCCGTCGTCAGAGCTATCTGTCATGGAGCCGCTGTCCTCTACAGGATCGTATTCTGAGCCTGAATCTGACAGATGAGTGACGTCCTCTTCACTATCTGTCATGCACATAAACGTGTAGGCCTCTTCACTAGTGTACCTTCGCTTTGCCATTTTGGGCTCTAAATTTAGGGGTACACTAGTGAGACTCACAGGTAAAAAAGCACCTAGCCTGTCAGCGACTGTTTCAAAACGCTACAAAAAAAACTGTTAGCGATCGCAGGGATCAAGCCTGACTCTGCGAACGCTGCAGTTATGTGTGTTGTGTTTTGTAAGTGACAGTGATCGATCGATACTGCACTTGGGTGGGCTGGGCTGGGCTTGGCGGAGGGGCTAAACGCAGGTGCTAGCAGGTATCTGGGCTGATCCCGCTAACAATGCGTTTTGGGAAACCTAAAATGCTGGCAACGCTAATATAGATCTGATCAGATACTATATTACTAAGGGAGGTGTATGCTTTGCGCGTGGGTGTTAGCGGTACTGGCACTAACCTGACGCTGCCTGGGGCGACGCAGACCTTATCTGACCCTCAAACTTATATCACCCACCGGGTGATCAGGGGGTTAAACCTTTATTAGGTAATAAATGGCGGTTGCCCTGAAACAAAAAAAAAATAACTAACCAACCAGCGTCACCTGTAACAGTTATATGGTGATCACTGGTGAAAGGGTTAACTGGGGGGCAATCAGGGGGCTATGCGGTAGTATATGGGGGTCCCTGACGCTATAAAAAGCTGCGGCGAACCTAAATACTTACCTGCCTAACTAGCCTCACCTGTGACACTAATACAGCGATCAGAAAAACGATCGCTTATTAGTGACACTGGCGACGGGGGGTGATCACGGGGTTAAACCTTTATTGGGGGGGTTAGGGGGGCACCCTAGAGCTAAAGGGGGCTAACCCTAACTGCCCTAACAGTTATTACAGTCACAAATGACACCAATGCAAAAAAATGCAATTGGTGTCACTGTGACTGGGGGGGGCAGGGGTGATTGGGGGGTGATTGGGATGTGATCGGGGGGTGAAAAGTGTGCCTGGCGTGTTCTACCGTAAGTGTAGTGTTGGGTGCAACTCACCGATCCTCTCTCCTCGGTGTCGGAACGAAAAAGACCGACACGAGGAGAGATTACATCACTTCCTCTCCTGTGTTTACATTACAGGAGAGGAAGTGATGTCACGCTGCCATTTCATTCGTCGGGAGCGATCGCGAGGGGGTGGCCATGAATGAATGGCCGCCCCCTCATCCCGGATCGCTCCCGAACGATTACCGACCGCCGCAGGCACCGGGGGGGGGGCCCGATCGGGCCCCCCACCCGCGGGAAGGCAGGGACGTACAGGTACGCCCATATGCCTGCCCGTGCCATTCTGTCGACGTACATCGTCGTGCGGCGGTCGGGAAGTGGTTAAGCGTACTATGGATGCCTCTAAAATTAAATGAAGTAGAAATATGGGCAAAATGTTTTTTTTATTTTGGATAGAACAGGGGGGGGGGGGGGGGGGTGGGGGGGGGTTAAAACCCCTGTTGATTTATTTTTTGCCATCTGCCCCGTTGGAAAGATTTTCCCTTCACTTCCGGTCTCAGCCAAAATAGGAAGTGTCCTTAATATTACTTTTCTTGGGACAACCCAAAATTTCTGATTTTCTTATACTTTAACTTTCAATGCTAATGGTAAAAATAACTAATAGGGTGAATGTCCCTAATGGAGGTACAGACAGCAATACAAACTGACAGGTGTTGTAGTCCCTCCCCACGCTATCCAAGGTTGCAGAAAACTTTTTGCCTTTAGTTCGACTTTAATAAGACCTATTGTCTGCCCACACCTGATTCTTCTCTATTAGTTCGGGATACTCACCTATATTATATAATGGCCAATAGGAAGGAGTGGGTGATCCAGTGGGCTATCAACCAAGCACTGTTCAGAATTATTGCTGCGGGTTTGGGGTCCTCTTCAAAAAAAAAAATGCATTCCAACACTTGACTGTACCTCTTTCTTTGTTTTTTCATTTGCTTCTTTTTTCCTGCCCTAACATTACTGCCTGTACTGTATATAGACTTGAAATGGTCTTTGTTTGCTGATGGTAACTTGTGTGAAAATGGGCTTCTTATCCCTTGTGGAGTCCTCTTGTGACAATAAATTAAGCAATATGTTTATGATTTTTTTTTTTCCTAGCGTGACCACCACAATTTGATACATAGTCATAACCTACCCACAGCCAAGCAATGGGAGAATTCTTTAGGGATGAACTTATCACTATCATGGGAAAATATGCAGATTAAGAGTGACTTAAAATGTTTGAAGCCATTAGAGGAACACACCGTTTAGGCTAGCCTCTTTCAACCAGGGTGCCTTGGAAAAATGCCTAACAATTGCCCAAAAGTAACCTAGTCGACAACATTCTAACAACGTCATTGGTTGATAAGGAAGACTAAGTAATGTCGCCAGCACACCAGGATCTCCAAAAAATGGTTTCAAAACTTCAATCAGTGATCACATCGTTACAGCAGAAAGCAACGTTTCGGATCCACGCAGGACCACTTTATCAGGCATGTGACCATGCCTGAGGAAGGGGCCCTGCGTAGCTCCGAAAGGTTGCTTTCTGCTGTAACGAGGTGATCACTGATTGAAGTTTTGAAACCATTTTGTTTGAGATTCTGGTGTGCTGGCGAAATTACTTTCTACGACTACATGCAGTTTCCTGCTGGTGGTCGCTTCAGCACCCACTTGCAAATACAGCCATCTCTACAGAAATGTGTTCATTGGGAATATTGCGTTTGGTTGTCAAGGAAGACATTGGGCGTCTGAACAGCATCTGTTTGCCCCCTCCCTGCCCCTCTCCATCAGTACTGATGTTTCATTAGCTGGATGACAGAGAAGAGAAACATTGGAATACTAGTCACTACCAGTGTACAAAGGTTTATTTGCTTTGTAGGAATAAATTACCGTTAATGTTGGGTGTTCTACGTGTGTGGATGTTTTATGTAAAACTATTAGTTTTGTTTTTTACATTTTAGAATGGGATGCCTCGAGATTGTCCATTATTTTAAAGGGTACCTGAAAAAAGGTTGAGAAACACAGGTCTAGGCCACCAAAAGAAGAGCATCAACAATTGCAACCCCTTTATTTGCTCTCCACTTCACAAAAATAGCTGCTACATTTAGATAAATTGTTAATGTGTGTATTATTGGTAACATGCATTGTGGTTTTGTGTTTTTTTTGTTCTTTTTAATAGGCTCTGGCTATAGGACAGAAGTTACCTTCTACGGTGTACAGTTACACTCATATCCAGCCTATTCTCTATGCTCTGGGAGTGGGTATGTCCACCAAAGACCCGGATCATCTCAAGTTCTTGTTTGAAAACAGTGATGAGTTTGCCTGCTTGCCCTCATTTGGAGTCGTTTTATCCCAGGCTGCCTTTATGGGTGGCGGGCTTTCCTCAGTTCCAGGGCTGAATATAGATTTTACACGAGTAAGTTGTGTACTGTATTGGCTTTTTTTTTTTTCCCCCTGTGTTCATTAAACAAAGCAGAAAAGTGTGCTTGTGCTAAAACATAATCATAGTCCTGCTTTAGGGCTTTCCTTTAAAGCTACTGATTTAGCAGTGGACTAATACAACAGAGGGCATTGTGGAAGGAACACAATTTACTTTAAATATACAAACGTATTCCAATGTTCTTTGTTTTATGATTTGCTGGGTCTAGGCAGAGAAAGCCTGATGCCATGTTTAATGAATGGCTTTGTTGGCCTTTTGTGTTCTGCGGCAGCTCTTAGCATGCTAAATACATTTAGAATTGAACAGTGCTGGTATTTACAAACTATTTGGAGTTCACTTGTGCGCACACAGTATCTTACAGTATAACTGAATGATGCACATAGTAGGGACCAAGGTTCAATCAGACAATGGGAAGTGCATATTTGGAAGGGTTAGATCTACTTAAACTTGAAAATATTTTTCGATCTGGGTTATATTTAGGAAACATCAGATGTGGTCCTGTATTAATGCTTATAAAAAGTTTTAATAAAATGTGTTTTTATATGACCAGGTTCTTCATGGCGAGCAGTACCTTGAAATCTACAAGCCTATCCCGACATCAGGTGAGAATCTTTTCCTTCTTGTACAACCTATTAATAAATGATGCTTTTTGCTGTGGTTTCTTTTTTATGCTATTTTATCGTACTTAAAACCCAACTCCAGGCAACTAAAAAATCTTCCCTTGCAGAGTGTCTGCACTGTGAGGGTTAATTGCTCGTTTTGTTCTAGGAGAACAAAAAGATTTATTAACCAGTCCTCCACGCCTCCCCACAGCTAGACTTGTCCCCACGGCTTCTTCTCCCCCACACTCCAGCAACCTAGGGTCCTGACCTAATCGGGATCAAAGCAAGGTTTTAGCCCTGCATTACACATGACTCCTGGGGACACTATGATGCCACAGAATGGGAGAGCACATTTTTCCAGGAAAGCAGATAATCCGGTAAGTAAAAGTGTGTTTTTCCGTTCCCCTAGACAAAATGAGTTATTAACTCTGTGGGTGCAGCCCCACTGTAAAGGATAATTTCAAACTTTCCCAGAGTTGGGCTTTAAACCTGTCACAAGCCTAGGCTAGTCATCATGAGTACATTAAATGAAGCCTGCATGTTAAAAAAAAATCTTTACTTTAGAACTTCAGCTTTTAATTTGAATGGAGTAGGAGGGAGGGTTATAACCGTTTTTTTTTTTTTTTTTTTTCCTATTGGTCCCATTGGTGGTAAATTTCCTGTCCCATAACCAAAATCATAAGCTAGTGGTGGACCTTCCAAAATGAGGGAATCTCTGGTCATTAGAATTTGAAAGATTTCCCTTCCTATTCCTGTTCTAGTGGCTACCCAAAATCTTAAATTTTCTTTCACTGACAATAGTTAACAGGACAAATAGGGCGAATCTCCCCAACGGGGCACAGGCACCATTAAAAATCTGGCAGATGTTCTAATTCCCTCTCCACTCCAAAACTAAATGGTTTTGCCTTTTAGTTAGGCTTTAAATCTAGAGATATAGGCATCTGTTATTTTATTCCGTTGTCAAACTTCCCTGTTAAAGGTAAACTTCTATCCATCCCCTCTCAACTACTGAACCTACTACAGGTCTTCTAATGTGATTTTTGGCCTTACTGACCAGTAGCATGGGAAAGAGCAAGGCCAAACTTGACTTGTTAGAGGTTTATATTAACCACTTGAGTCCCAAGGGCTTTTTCTTTCCTTATGGATGCTTAGAAACTGATTGAGCTCCTGGGCTGAGGCTAGGTTCACATCTGTGCGGGTGGTGCCACTGTGGGACCTGTACAAATACTGGCATTTGCAACTACCCACACAGAGAAATGCGGGACCCATGGGTGGGTGCCATTAAACCTAATGGAACATACCCACACTAGGACTCGCCCTTGGCATGGGAACCTCGGTTCCCGTGCATGCTGCGATTATAAAAATGATGCTGAGACTTCTTTCCTGTGAGTCGCTGGGCACGCCAACCCATTTAAATGAATAGGCTCTCATGCCGGGCAAGCCGTGGTCCGCACATGTGTGAACCTAGCCTTATTGCTGGATGCGGACTGTCAGACAGCCTGGACCCCCACCAAGATCCTCAGGGGTCTCCGATTCCCAGTGCAATTTTAAAGCGGTAGTAAACGGTTAGTCACCACTGTCAGTGATTCCATCTTCACCCGGTTTTCCTTCTGGGTTCATAGCCTCCAGCTGTTTGAATGGCCAAGCCGTGATGACGTCACTCCCACGCATGTATGTGGGAGCCACGTTCACGGCACAGCACTCTTAATGGATGGCATGCTCAAGTGTGCAGTCCATTGAGAGCGCAGTACGCATGCACCATTTAAAATTACCGCCTGCTACACTTTAGAATAGTTCCTAAATGGTGCACGTTTAGGAGATATTTACTTTATCTACAGGTAAGCTTTAGTATATTCTTACCTGTAGGTACAAGATAAAACGGACTCCACTACCACTTTAAAACAGCACTGGAATGAAAAGCCACTATCCCAGTGCGGTTTTTAAAGTGGTTAAACACTCGTTATTTTATAGAGCATTGTTGCCTTCTCATGTAGAAGTTACACTTTTTTTTCCACTCTCTTTTCTTATGCAATCTTTCTACATAATGTCTAATTTAAAGGATAACTTCACCTTTTGGGGAAATGTTACATGTTCCACCCTAAAAACGGGATGTAACATGTTCCCACTGCTGCAGCCTTTCCCCTGACCTGCCGCCTCTAGTGACAGCGAGCAGGGGATCTTTTTCTCAAACTCGCTGTCACACTTTACAAAAGAAATTGTGGCTGTGCGGGACTGCGCCCATCTGGCCGCATCATTCATTTACAGAGATTCGTGAATGGGAGAACTACAAGTACCAGCAACCTTTGTGGTTGTCAACTTGTAGTTCTCAGTAAGCTACCAGGGCACGGTTGAGTGCTCTAGGTAGTTCATTGTTTCTTCCTGTCATTATGTAACTGCCTGCCCATACAAGGTACGAGCAGACGGCTTACACAGACTGTCTGCAAGAGCCCTTCGTTGGCCCCATGATCTACTGGTTGTGGGTGTATTGATTTGCAGGCTTAGTAAAAGAAATAATAAATATGCGTTTTTTTTTTTCTGCAAAAAGGTGGGAATTTATTTAATCTTCTTTTTTTATTTTATTTTACAAAGGTGAACTTATCCTTTTAACAGCAACATTTTATATTTTTTCTTATATACAACAGTCTGTAAGAGCTAATCAAGTTCCCAATGTCACTTGCTTTTCCTTTTTAGAATAAGGTTCTGTCTCTTGTTTCTTTGGTCAACATCAGTTGTTTCTCCTTTTTGCTTTCTAAATAAACATATTCCAAAAGATATTTTATTCTTTAATAAAGTCTTAGCACAGATTATGTATTTATAGGGTTATCCCATACCAGTTTGTGGGTGAGGACGTAACTACACAATCATTTTGTGGCCAAGACAGAAGTGTGTACATTGGTATTTTGTGCCTAGTCCCAACTGGTCCTTTCTCCTTTTTTTCTGGTTGCGAAATGGTCAAGCGTTGAAACACTTTAGTTGCTGTAAGCCGATTCTCAGTGGGCATTCTGGTGAGCTTGCGGTGGCTAAATGGATTTTCTCCACAAGTGTCATGAGGACTTTCCAGGAGACACAAACTGAATTCATCATTTTTTTAAGAACCTCTGTAAAACGAAAACACCAACTCTCCTGTGAAGAGCCCTACTTAGGAAGCTGTTGATATTTTACTGCAGTCCTGCAGCAGTTTTTATGTGTTCCCCTAGTGACGTGTAAGTGTTAAATATTCAACTTGAGAACTCCTCCGAGACTCGTTTATGTGATCAGTACAGTTTTGAGGTTGCACTTTAAAATGTTAAATTCATGACCTTGAAAAGGGTGGAAAGGGTAACAGTCATTGCGGTCTGGTCTGACTTTTACATCGAGCCGTTTTAATGATTAGAAAGACTTCAAATGTCATTTTTGTTTCAGCATATCCATTAGTATGTAGCAAGTTCTGTCCGTTATGGTTTACAGGTAAAAGTGCTTTTAAGTAAAACGCTTTTTGTAGTGGATTTCAATAATACATCTTCCATTTAGGCAGGTGTATAATTTGACTTGACTTTACAATAACAATTCAAAATGCAGGATTTCTAATTTGAATGAAAGAAAAGCTGTGCTTAAAGCCATAATAAACTCAAAAGCAAACCTTTATTATATTGTAGCTTACCAATTCTTAGATGTGATGACTGCATTAGTTTACCTTTTTTAGGCTTTGTTCCTTTATTGTCACATGGTGTTCCTGCCAATAAGTCTGTTTTTCAACAGACCCAGCTGTTCTGCAGATATAGCAGTTAGATGTTTGAGACAAATCATTTACGTACCAATAACAGAGGTGCTTTAATGTACACCCTTCATCCTCCCCAAAAAAACTGCTGTAATGACTTATGAAGTGTTAGCTGTTTTGGCTTTAATTTGTTAGGTTATCTAAATCTGCTAGTGCATCTAACACTCCCCTACCCCCAGATTAACAATGCTGGCTGCTATCCAAATGTGTCCCATAAATATACATTTAGTCCAAAATGTATTCTGCTACATGTCTTTGACACTGATAGAGTGTTCAGTGCTAATACTGTCACTGTACTAATGACACTGGCTGTGCAGGGGTTCGCTTCTAGGGGCAATCAAAGGGTTAACTGTGTGCCGAACATGTGTATTGTGTGCTGCTTTTACTAAACTATGTGACTGTTTTTAATCCCTGCTTTGCAGGGAGAGAAAAAACAGCGAGTATAACAAGCATGCTTTACTGCATATACAGACTGATTTTATACTTTAACTCAGAACAAGTACATACATATCTAGCTTTACTTGCCACCTTATATTTAGAGGTTATTGATTCGCAAGGTATTAACGGCAGAGGAAGAACAGCATAGTCAAGCCACTAGTATTTTCAGGTTATATTTATTTTGGCATTGGTTTATTATAAAAGAAATGAATAAAGGGGCTTTCCACTTTATATAGTAAAGCAATTTCCTGCTCATATTCACAACTAATTTTCTTTCTCTGGTTTAAAAATGCAATTGCAAATCTTTGAGCTACTTGGTATTTTTTGCCCACTTTTACACTGTATAAATATTATTTACCATTTTATGATGCCTTACTCTTATCAATTCCTAATCCTATGTTCCATCTGCTGTATCAGTATTCACAAATATGTTATGTATATGCTGTATTTCATCAATATACAGAGCTATGTGAAAATATGCAAATAAAAAGTCAGCTGTGTTCAGCATAAAGAGTCCATGTTCAAAAAAACTGGAATCACCCACGGTGTATAAAGGACAGATTACGGTGAATAAAATACGTCCTCCACCAAACATCTACATACTGGGCCTCTTACCACAAACAGTGGACCACTAAGTTATAGGTGGTCGATTAGGCATGATATATACTTAGTATCACGACTCCACTCAGGTAATCGAAAGCCACTGTTCAGCGAAGGCTTGGCTGGATACTGATAGAAGTCGCAAGACTGCTCTAACTAATGATGAGAAAAGAAATCTGTGGATTGATCATATGTTGGGATCATATGTTGAGATCATACGAGATCCAGCTTTTGGTTACCCGAGTGCTAAATACACAGTTGGTATATACACAGATCAACTATAACTATGGCCACCCACCTAATATTGAGTAGGCCCCCCTTTTGCCACCAAAACAGCCTTGACGCATCAAGGATGCCACTAGACCACTGAAGGTATGCTGTGGTATCTGCCACTAAGCTGTCAGTAGCAGATCCGAAGTCCTATATGTTTGCGAGTTGAAGCCTCCATGGATCAAATTTGTTTTTCCAGCACATACCGAAGATTCTATTTTGGATTAAAATCTTGAGAATTTGGATGCCAAGTCAGCACCTCAAACTCATTGTGTTCCTCAAACCTTTCTTGAACTGTTTTTGTAGTGTGGCAGGATGCATTATAGTGATGAAGGGCCACTCTCATCAAGGAATACAATTTCCATGAAGGGGAAGTACTTGGTCAGCAACAATGTTTAGGTAGGTGCTGTATGTCAAACATCCACATGAATAGCAGGAGCCAAGGTTTCCGAGCAGAACAATACCCAAAGCATCACACTGCCTCCAACGGCTTGCCATCTTCCCATACTGCATTCTGATCCATCTCTTCCCCGTGTGATGCACATACACTCAGCCATCCACATGATGTAAAGGAAAATGCGATTCATCAAACCAAGCCACCTTGTGCATGGGACACCTGACTAGTCTGTAGCATATGGGGCTGCATACCCACAAACTATGATGCCGATTTTCATCTGCTTTCAACTGATCAACAGGGACAATGTGTTTACTTGCTGCCTAATATATCTTACAGACTTTCAGATTCCATTTTAACAAGCTAATCAATATTATTCACCTAACCTGTCAATGGTCAAAAAAGTTATGGCTGATTGGTGTATATGTTTTCTGTTTACCTGGCAAAATATTAAAAATGTTATTCAGACACGTTTGAGTTACATACAATGACACCACAACCAGGATTGTGGCACACATATACAGTGCCATGAAAAGTATTGATACCCCTTGAAATTTTCCACATTTTGTCATGTTACAACCAAAAATTTAATTGTATTTTATGTACCGTATATACTCGAGTATAGGCCGACCCGAATATAAGCCGAGGCCCCCAATTTACCCCCAAAAAAACTGGCAAACTTATTGACTCGTGTATAAGCCGAGGGTGAGACATGCCTGTCCATCCCTGTGTGTGTGTCCGTCCATCCCTGTGTGTCCGTCCATCCCTGTGTGTCCGTCCATCCCTGTGTGTCCGTCCATCCATCCCTGTGTGTGTGTGTCCATCCATCCATCCATCCCTGTGTGTGTGTGTCTCCATCCATCCATCCATCCATCCCTGTGTGTGTGTGTCTCCATCCATCCATCCATCCATCCATCCATCCCTGTGTGTGTGTGTCTCCATCCATCCATCCATCCATCCCTGTGTGTGTCTCCATCCATGTGTGTGTGTGTGTGTGTGTGTGTGTGTGTGTGTGTGTCCAGCCTACCTTTGTCCCGAGCCTCCGTCCCGTGCCTTGCCTCCTTGCCTCCGTCCCGTGCCGTGCCTTGCCTCCTTGCATCCGTCCCGTGTCGTGCCTTGCCTTGCCCCCGTCCCGTCCCGTGCCGTGCCGTCCCGTGCCCTCTTCGTCGGCGGCCATTGTAAAGTTCAAAAGCTGCGCCGCCGCCTTCGCCTGTGATAGGCGGAACACTGAATTTCCCAGCAGCCTGTGTTCCGCCTATCACAGACGTCGTATCATCCTTGTCCGTAGTACGAGGATGATACGACGTCCGTGATAGGCGGAACACAGGCTGCTGGGAAATTCAGTGTTCCGCCTATCACAGGCGAAGGCGGAGCCGGAGGCGCGGTTTTTGAATAGAATGGCCGCTGTCTGTCTGCTCGACACGCTGATCGAGCGGGCAGACAGCGATGACTCGAGTATAAGCCGAGGGGGGCACTTTCAGCCTCAAAAAAGAGGCTGAAAATCTCGGCTTATACTCGAGTATATACGGTAATAGACCAAAACAAAGTGGCACATAATTGGGAAGTGGGAGGAAAATGATAAATGTTCACATTTTTCAATACTTTTTAGAACCACCCTTTGCTGCAAGTCTCTTTGGGGATGTCTCTACCAGCTTTGCACATCTAGAGTGACATTTTTGTCCATTATCCTTTGCAAAATAGCTCAAGCTCTGTCAGTGGATGGAGAGCGTCTGCGAATAGCAATTTTCAAGTCTTGTCTTGCCACAGTTTCTCTATGATTTAGGTCTGGACTTTGGGCAATTCTAATACATGAATATGCTTTGATCTAAACCATTCCATTGTTGCTCTGGTTGTTTGGGGTCATTGTCCTGCTTGGAGGGTGAACCTCTGCCCCAGTCCCAAGTCTTTTTTTTGTACAGGTTTTCTTCTAATATTACCCTGTATTTGGCTTCACCCAGCTTCCCTGTCCCTGCTGAAGAAAAGCATCCCCACATCTTGATACTGTGACCACCACGTTTCACAGAGGGGATGGTTTGCTTAGGGTGATGTGTAATGTTCGTTTTCCGCCACACATAGCATTTTGCTTTTAGGTCAAAAAGTTCAATTTTGGTCTCATCTGACCAGAGCACCTTCTTCCACGTTTGCTGTGTCTCCCATATGGCTTCTGGCAAACTGCAAACATGACTTCTTATGGCTTTCTTTCAGCAATGGCTTTCTTCTTGCCATGTAGAGTGCACGACTAATAGTTGTCCTGAAGACAGATTCTCCCACCTGAGCTGTGAATCTCTGCAGCTCTTTCATGGGCCTGTTGGCTGCTTTTCTGATTAATGCTCTCCCTGCCTGGCCTGTCAGTTTAGGTGGACGTCTTGATAGGTTTGCCGTCGTGCCATACTCTTTCCATTTTTGGATGCTGGATTGAACAGTGCCTGATGAGATGTTCAAAACTTGGGATATTTTTTTTATAACCTAACCCTGCTTTAAACTTGTTCATATCTTTATCTCTGACCTGTCTGGTGTGTTCCTTGGCCTTCGTGATGCTGTTTGAGGGCTTCACAGAACAGCTGTATTTATACTGAGATTAAATTACACACAGATGGACTCTATTTACTAGGTGAATTCTGAAGGCAGCTGAATACAAATGCATGCCACACTCCATTTTTAATTTCACATTTCAAAATTATATGCCACCTTGTGTTGGTCTGTCACATAAAACCCCAATAAAATACATTTACGTTTTTGGTTGTAACATGACAAAATGTGGAAAATTTCAAAGGGGTATGAATGCCTTTTCAGGGCACTGTAAAGCCTCATACACACGATTGGATTTTCTGATGGGAAATATGTGATAACAGGCTGTTGGCAGAAAATCTGACAGTTTGTATGCTCCATCGGACAGTTGTCGGATTGTTGGATAGCAGGTTTTAAAATTTTCCGCAGACAAATGTCTGTCGGATTTTCCGTACGTGTGTAAACAAGTGCATCGGACAAAAGTCCAAAGTACAAACGTCTGCTTGGAAGCAAGGATGAGCCAGAAGTGGTTGGTTTTGTAAACTAGCATTCGTAATGGAGAATTAACATTCATGACGTGGCAAATGATGAAAGCTCGAAATGTAGCACACAATTCTCTTCTTCTTTAATGGGATAATGAAGCTGTTTTTGCTGGTGATATTGTTGGAAACAAATTTTCAAAGGCTTTTTTTTGTGATATCAAGAATGTGTTTTTGTTTTTGTTTTTTTATTTTGGCAAGTTACCACAACACCATTATCCCCTAGTTTTTAAGATCAAAGATACAACTATGTTGGTGTCCCTTGTCAATTTTACATTGTATTTTTTTTTTTATGTAACTGCCTACTCCCAAACTGTCATTTAAAGTAAAACACATAGTCAAGTAGTATTCTACACATTTTTTTATTGTGCATAAAAAAAAAAAAAAAAAAGACATGCTGTCTGCAAATAGAACTTAACCAAAAAGTTGCTTTCTGTGAATCCAAAAATATATAAAATATATCAAATCATTATTAAACTAAAATAAAAGCTTCATGCATGTGTCCTGCTTCTTAATATAGCGGGTCAACAATGCCAAGAGTTGGTGAAAGCAGGGGTCTGTCATCCAGAGGTAATTCCGAAAATCTGGATTATTCTCCTGGAGCTCCCGCAACAATGGCATATGACATAATTGGTCTCGAGTAATAAAGCAACCAATTTTTGGTCCAAGAACTCCTCCTCCTCCTGTTCCTGGACTGGACTTGGATCAAAGCAATAACTCCAAGGCCAATGATAAATAACATGTTATCTCCTCTGATTCCGCAACATGTCTGGTTGACGAACGGCCATTTAGAAACCAACCGAAAAGTGCAAAATGAAAAGCGCATATCAACACTCACCAAACTACTAACAGTCAATTAGTAGAAGGAGCCCAAAGGGTGGCGCTTAAGAGATGAAAAACCACGTAGTACGTCAGTATGTTCCTGTTTGTTGGCTGACAATTCCTTGCTGTTTGTATGCAAGACAAAATCCAGGCACACGCCTTTGGACGAAAGTCAGAGGTTTTGTCGCGTGTGCGAGGCTTAAGTTAAAGAAAAGGCTGTGATGTGATTGACAGGTATTCTCATATTTGGCTTGCACCTGAAATGATTGCTGGATCAGCTGAAAAGAGGTGAAAATGACTTAACGGATGACAGCAGGGCATGATCGGGATTAAAGTGCTGCCTTATAAAGCACGTCTTCACATGACTAAATTTAGCCAAGACTAAAAAGAATTATCTCCACGCTTCACCTCTGTGCTACTGTGAGGCTGTAGTGCACAATATACAGTATATAGGCTAGTGCAAACTTTCCTATTACCCCTATTATCCCTTACCTGAGATTCCTGAAGTAACAGGCATTTATCCCCTTATTGATGATTCATTATGCAGCATTGCTGATATTGATTAGCATCCAATGTTTCACTAAATCCTATTTCAAATATGCTTCTTTATATTTAATACACAATATTGTGTTTGTCTACGGATCTGCATATATGCATTCTTGGCGTCCCTGGATTCAAAGTGTATTTTTTGTAAACAAAATGGTCACTAATTAAACTCATGCAAAAGACAGTCTAAAATAAATCACTGTTATTTTAGCAAAACACGTGATGGGGGGGCGGGGGGATGTATGGAGTTGATAAAGACTAAGCAACCCTAAATAGCTTTTTTTGATCTTTGACAAAACTTAGCAGTTTGTCAACTGCTAAGAAAGAAAATATTGGGTGACCAGTATGGTTTATTGGACACAGAATCAGAGAAATGGGATTTAATTAAAACTTCCAACTTTACTATAAACAAATGTATACAATGTTGTGTTATTGGAAGACTGCCAGTATGCTGCAGAAACCCATAAAGAGAGAAGATAGATTTAGGGCCAGTTCACACCAGAATGTGGTGCATGCACTACTTTTGGTGTGGTCTGTGGGCACAGTAGTGCATGTGCTAATTTTGGTGCAGTCCAAGGGTGTTTTTAAGCCCATTCATATAAATGGTCTGAAAGTGCACTGCACCCATATAGCATGTGAATTGTACAGAAACACATAGCGCGTTCCTGTGCAATTCATAGTTTGAACTGGCTGTTAATGCAGATATTTTCATGAGTACTGAACCCAGGATCCCAGAACTGAAATTTCATGTTGTCAACCAGAAAGTGTTCATGTTTGTTCAGTATTATTATACAGGATTTATATAGGACCAACAGTTTGCAGTGTGCAGCACTTTACAATAGAAAGTGAGACAATACAAATACAATATAGTTCAATACTGAATAAGTCGGAGGGCCCTGCTCAAGGAGCTTACAATCTAAAGGGAGGGGTGAGGAGCTACAAAAGGTAACTGCTGCAGGGGATGATCTGATGGAGGTGGCTGAAATAGTTTTTAGGTGGAGGTGGGTTAGGCTTTCCTGAATAAATTAGTTTTCAAGGATCGCTTAAAGGCAGACAGGGTAGGTGCTAACCAGACATACTAGGGTAGGTAGTTCAAGAGGATGAGAGAGGTTTTGAAGGTGAGCATGAGGAGGTGGAGGAGGTAGAGAGCAAGATGTCTTGGAATGAGGGCAATTATGTGGCTGGGGGCAGTGTTGTGGATGGCTGTGTATGTTGTGGTTAGTATTTTCAATTGTATATGTAGGGCTAGTGGAAGCCAGTGAAGGGATTGTCATAGAGGGGTGACAGCCGCAGATAGGTTAGTAAGTTGTTTAAGTGTAACAGCAGAATTCAAGATAAACTGAAGTGGGGTTAGCCTGTGTAGAGGTAGGCCACCTAGAAGGCAGTTGCAGTAGTCAAGGCCGGAGATAACCAGGAAGTGAATGTTGTTTTGTGGTGATATTAGTTAGAAGGGTTGAATTCTGGAAATGTTACGGAGGTTAAGGTGTCAGGATTTAGCTAGTGCTTGGATGTGGGGCTCAAATGAGAGGTCAGAGTCTATAATTACATCTAGCACCCTGACGTGTGGAGGGACCAATAAATTTGCTATTGTTCTCAGTGGCAAAGTCATAAGGGGTTGGTCAGGGAGGAGGAAATATTACAAATTCAGTTTTAGACAGAGTTTGAGGGAATGGTGTGACATCCATACTATTTGGTCGCTCAGTAAATTTGTGATATGTTAGGAGATCGAGGGGGTGAGCTCGGGAGTGGAGGGATAGATCTGAATGTTTGTGTTTATCATCTCCATATAATCTTCATTTTGCCCTCTTTGTCTGTACATGGTGTTTGGACTATGTTAATGAAGTGGTGATCAACTCGGGGCCTCTAGACCCCTGTATGGTTTTCCCTCTACTGGGGATGAAGCTGTATTCATTTGAAACTTGACTGAGAGAACAGTATTTCTCACGTGTGCATTTGAAGAGAAAGGAATAAAACATGCCTATAGGGTTTTGAGAAGTCGAGTTGAACATCACTGGGCTACATCATCTCCACCTTTAAAATGTCAAGTATGAATTAGTCTCCAGTGTGGATTCATTTTCTCCCTTCTTGCAGCTGCTAGTGTATAATACACTTGCTCTATTTGCTGAATTGGGTAAAGGCATTAACTGTTTTACAGTATTCACCATTGGTTTATGTCTGCCCATAGAATAGCCAATTCAGGCTGGTTCCTAATGAATTGGCCAAAATTGAATTGGACAAAATTCAATCAGTAGCTGGCCCAATTAGCACCACGTTGCCAGACATCCTTTGACTGTCCAGCCAGACTGTCCACTGGAAGCAGGCCACTGTCTGAATACAGTAGCTGCAGCCAATAGTGCATCAATTCGTGCTGTTTAAAATGTTGCTCCATATTATCTTTCACTTAATAGTAATCTCTATTTCTCTCCCACACTCTCTCCCCCTCTCTCTTCTCTCGACCCCCTCTCTTCCTCTTCTCTCTCTCCCCCTCTCTCTTCTCTCGACCCCCTCTTTCCCTTCTCTTGCTCCCTTTCTTCCTCTTCGCTCTCGCTCCCTCTCTCTCCCCCAGCGCGCTCGCGCTCCCTCTCTCTCCCCCAGCGCGCTCGCGCTCCCTCTCTCTCCCCCAGCGCGCTCGCGCTCCCTCTCTCTCCCCCAGCGCGCTCGCGCTCCCTCTCTCTCCCCCAGCGCGCTCGCGCCCCCTCTCTCTCCCCCAGCGCGCTCGCGCCACCCCTTTTTCCCCAAGCGCGCTCGCGCCACCTCTCTCTCCCCCAGCGAGCTCGCGCCACCTCTCTCTCCCCCAGCGAGCTCGCGCCACCTCTCTCTCCCCCAGCGCGCTCGCGCCACCTCTCTCTCCCCCAGCGCGCTCGCGCCACCTCTCTCTCCCCCAGCGCGCTCGCGCCACCTCTCTCTCCCCCAGCGCGCTCGCGCCACCTCTCTCTCCCCCAGCGCGCTCGCGCCACCTCTCTCTCCCCCAGCGCGCTCGCGCCACCTCTCTCTCCCCCAGCGCGCTCGCGCCACCTCTCTCTCCCCCAGCGCGCTCGCGCCACCTCTCTCTCCCCCAGCGCGCTCGCGCCACCTCTCTCTCCCCCAGCGCGCTCGCGCCACCTCTCTCCCCCCCCAGCGCGCTCGCGCCACCTCTCTCTTCCCCAGCGCGCTCGCGCCACCTCTCTCTCCCCCAGCGCGCTCGCGCCACCTCTCTCTCCCCCAGCGCGCTCGCGCCACCTCTCTCTCCCCCAGCGCGCTCGCGCCACCTCTCTCTCCCCCAGCGCGCTCGCTCCCTCTCGCTCCCTCTCTCTCCCCCAGGGTCGCTCGCTCCCTCTCGCTCCCTCTCTCTCCCCCAGGGCGCTCGCTCCCTCTCGCTCCCTCTCTCTCCCCCAGGGTCGCTCGCTCCCTCTCTCTCCAGCGTTTGTCTATGTACAGTTTAGGCAGCTGTACTTTTAATTATGACAACTTTTCTTTTTTAGTGAGTTTTTTTAATTTTTTGTTTGTTTTTAGTTTCATTTCTAAGATCAGACGGGTCCATTTCTTGCTCATTTTGTCAATCTTTTGGAGTAATTATTCTGTGTTTAATCTGCAGTCATGGCTAATAACCAGTCTTATCCTTTGTATAAATACAGTTTGGTGACAATCTCCAATCTGTTTCTGAAATAATTTCTTGCATCCTTATGTGCTAGATTGAAATTCTTGCCAGTGGAGTTCATGGTTCACCAGACTCTTGTGAATTCATTTTATGTAGGTTTAATTATAAGGTCAAGAATGGAAGTTGTTTTGATTACTCTATGAAGAAGAAAGATTCCAGTGATTAATCAGCTGATCATTGTGAATCTCTGCAGCCTCAGCCCAAGTTGAGATAATCAGCGCGTTTGTCATGACCAGGAATGAGTTACATTGTTGTATGTGTCATTCTTTCTCGCTTATTCAGTAAGGAGTAATATGTCCATACAGTCATCAATAATGACCAATTAGAAACCGCCAATTTTACCTTTATGATATCAATATGGTGTTGCTTTGTAAAGTTATAAAATGTGTCTCAAATCGTGCAAAATTTCACTGCTGTCTATCTTCAAAATCAGACTTCTTTTTTTTTTTTATCTGGTCACATTGGGTACAGGGGATCATCTCGCTGCCACATAGCCACTTGTTGAAACTGGGGCCCCCAGCTAGCCAATCACCTAGTTAGCCTAGTCTGAGTTCATATATACACACGCCATCACGTGTGTCGGTCTTATTGTATGCCTGCCACTTTAGGCACTAAAAGTTCCCTTCTCAAAACGTCTTGTGTAGACTTGGGGAAAAAAAAAAAAGTGCAACTATTTAAGTCATTATGGCCAGATTGTTTCTATCTTCCACCTAGCTGTGCCCTGCTTCTGGGGGTAAAGTCAGAAAAGTCTTTAAGGTCTAACTCCAAGTTTATTGCCCCTTTACATTGTTCGGTTGGATCAAGCTGTATAAACTATTTTAACCGGTATGCTTGCTGGGTGCGATGTATTAACAATACGTATACATACAGTATATAGCTCTGTTTTGACAGCAGGGCCGAAACTTCCTGTCCCCCTCCCAAAACAAAATAGAGTTGGGTTGAACACTGCTCAACCATTCATGTTAAACTTTGAATTTTATAAATGAATACAAAACTTCATCTGATTAGTTAAGAGGTAGTTGGGTTACTTTACAATCTTCGCCTCAGCCAATCAAAGCTTTTTATTAATTTAGAGCAGGGGCCCCAAACCCTCTGGCCATGGACCGGTGCCGGTCCGCAGCCTGTTGATGACCGGGCCATGCAGCAGGAAGCAAGCACACGGTTGCCACTCACCACCTGCTGTACGGCCATGCCAGTGTGTCCTCTCCTGACAATTCCACCTGCCAGGCCGACAGTGTCATCCTATTAGCAGGGCAAGGGGCAGGAGGAGCACAGACTCTGCCCTCCCAAAAGTGGGAGTCTTAAACAGGGGAGGCAGAGATTATAATGGGGAGAAAGTAAAGTGGGATACAAAACTGCAGGGGCACTGTGATATATGAAGCTGTGATTGCTAGGGGCACTGTAATGTAAAGAGTAACGGAAGACATTGATATAATTCCCCCCCGACCCTGGGAAAATTGGCTGCTATGAAACCAGTCCCTGATGCCAAAAAGGTTGGAGACTGCTGATTTAGAGTACAAATCTTTCCATGAACAGCTCAACTTTTTGTTCTGGAAATGGGACAGAAAGTCTGTTCCACTGCCAGAACACAGCGCTGTATACTGTTTATAGCTGAGGCTACCTACAGATAATACATTGTGCCTTACAAGTGCACCAGTTTTTTATATTTTGTTTTGTGCTATAGCTAGTCAGTCACTTAAGACTTGGTTACTTGATCTAGTGAAAGGAATGGCCTTTACGGCTGCTGGATATTGGATGTGTGCTTACATTAAACCGATAGTGCTAAAAATGTTTGGTGAAAAAAAGGTTAGCATTCACACAGATGTTCCAAATAATGCCTGTAATGTGTCTAACATGGTTATTTCCTATATGTTTGCGCTTTTTATTGGCCACAATGATGGAAATATTTCAGGTGAATACTGCATTATGGCTGCTAGATGGAGCTGACGATCATAGGAAATATTATGGGAATTTTTTGGGACGTCTGAATGTTTTGACATTCGATGTGCCTATTTTTATAAATGGACCCCCATGTACAGCCCCCCCACATCATCATTTTTATTTATTTTTTATGTTATGTGATTTTTCTTGTACTACAGGTATCTTTAGTTTTGTAAGGTTCATTTCCTCCTCATGTGTATTGCCAGCTAGAGCTTTTAGTCTGGATTTAACATACAGTGTGGGTTCAGCATATATTTAAAATAAGCCTAGTGCTTTCTGGGTAGCATAACTTTAGTAGTAGTAGTTGCCAGTAGTGTTTTTTTTTTTTTTTCTTGCACATTCTTTTGCATTCATTTTATCTATATTTCCCTTTGCAGGAGAGATGCGCTCAGAGGGCACAGTGGCAGATATTCTCGATAAAGGCTCTGGCGCTGTTCTTTTGTTGGATGGTAAGCATGATGCCTGTTTTCTGCTAGTAATGGAAATGGTTAATGACACCTCCGCTGTACTCGGAAAGCAAATTGCACTTTTCACTTATTGGAGACTTGTTAGTTTTAGTAGAGTACAGTTCCCCATACAGTTTGCTTTCACGTTGCCTCCCTAATACAAAACTCTGTCAAAAGCATTTCACACCAAAGCAATTTGCAGCTAGAATAACTAGAGGAGTAGAAACTATTCACATTTCTGATCGAAGTGAAGGTCGTTTCAGGCGGAAAAGAGAGCAGTGCCGAGAATTTCTAATCAAGCAGAGAGGCAGTGGGAGAGGAGGCTGCACATTATCTTTATGTAATGTGTACATCAGACATCTTTATTGTGTCGTGTCTGATACATTCTTAAAATGACAGGATGCAACCGTGAATTCTCAGTCATCTTAAATGATCCAGTGCATGTTCAAAGTTACATGACTTAATCACATCATTTCTGAGGCTTTGAATGTAGTTTTTCTGTCACTATGGTTCTGCTTGGTATTTTTGAGCTGCAGTCTGGACCCCAGCCAGAAAGTGACGTACACAGATGAAATGCATATATGAGAGCAGAGCTGTCTGCCTAAGGATTTGGTTTTCTGTCTATTCCTGAGATGTATACAGCTTTGCAGCACAGCCTTGACTGGTAGGGCAGGATATAATATGGTTCCCTGATGCAGTTAAGTAGCACCTATAAGTGTTCTCACTAATCCAGCCTGTAATTGGACCATGAAAGGAGAAGTTGACCGATGATCATATATATATCTGTCACTTTGCTCTTTCCTCCCATCGGCATGTTTCTTGAAACGCAGAACAGATGACTGTCTCCTTGTGCTGCTTATCGACTATTGTCCTTGCTGTGTTACAAAAAAAGGTTTACCTTTTTTATAGAAAAAAAAAATAGTAAATGAATGTTTTAATTTTTTCAGGTAATTGTCAGATCGCGGTGCAATGCCAGGCTCCTGCGGACTATCAGTACAGCTATCTGCCCGTACTTCCAATACGGTCACGCAGTTACTAAATTGCCGGGAGAACAATGAATTACTAGAGCGCTTACCAACACCCTGGTAGTTCATTGAGAACTACAAGCTCCCCTAATGGTAGTTGTAGTTCATTCACAGAGCTTTGTGAATGAAGGAAATTGCCCTGTGGACAGTGCCCTGCAGTGCCTTGCTGTTTTTTAATTGAGACAGTAGGGACGGGTCAATGTGACGGCAGGTGATTTAGTCACAAGTTACATGTTGCACCCTAAATTTGGGTGTAACACATAGCCTATTACTAAAGGTGAACTTATTCTTTAACATGAAAGGGCTGCATTGTTTTTTTTTTTTGTTAATATTTGCCCAGAGTTTAGCTTTTAACCTTTCACTTCTACTGACATATATTGGCAGCAGCACTGACTTGTGAGCAGGCTTTCGGCTGCTATAGCAGCTGAGAGTCTGTTTATTTCATCTTTGCAGCCTGTCAGCTTTCTATTAGTAGTAGTTTGGGCAACTGTAAAGCCACATGATCACTTATACAGGCTTTCGAGTGCTGCCCTCCCCCACCCACTGTGTCCCAGGCTTACGTGCCCCTCCTGGGAGGGTCCAGGAACAGCAGGACCATAGGCATGCGCACAGTGTGTGCCTGGGCATACCCTAACCACCTTGTGCGGTACCGATTTTCCCCTGCTCTCTGGTGCATCCTGTCTCCCCCCTTGCAGTGCTGCCAGCTTCCCTTCTCTGGCTGCTGTCGGGATGTTTCAGGATGGAGAGAGGGGGAAGGAGCCTATAAATATTTCATTTATTATCCACTTCCTTTTCTGAGTAAACAGTGAGTGATCTGTACTGATCGCCCCTGTGTTCATTCATAACTGAAGCATAGTAAACTGTACTATGCTTCAGTTTGTGAATGAACAGGAAGCCACTCAGCATAGCACTTCCCATTCATTCACTGTCCAGTGCAGTTGAGGCTGCAGAAAAGGACTGGAGAATCTTTGTCCACAGTTCCTTTTTCTGTTGTGACATCAGAGGTCTGTTTAGACTCTTGATATTTTACCAAAGCCTCCCCAACAGGGCTGCTAACAAAAATTGTAAAAAAAAAAAAATATATATATATATTGTAAAATAAAAATAAAAAAAATGATTGATGCCATCCACTGCCCAACTGACTCCAATCTCTGCTCTACTGACACTTGTTTACTGCTCTGCTCATATATATGCATGTGTGTTTGTGCTCTGGAGTGCACACCCTAATGCAATAGGCTGTGCCCACCAATGAGCAGAACAGAACCTTTGTACATACTCTATTTTGTCTGTGTCATACCTTTACTAATGTCGTATCTCCAATTATAAAGCCAATTGTACCCAATTACGTGTTCCCTTATTTTCCAGTAAATACCTACTGTGGGAAGGATCTCATTTGCTATAACCAGTTTTCTGTGTTTGTGGTTGGAGCTGGTGGATTTGGTGGAAAGCGCTCATCTCCCAAGGCGAAGGTATATAGCATTATAAATGCACTTTATTTGGTCATCCTGGAAATAATTAAAACCAATGTCCTTTTTCAGCACTTGTGACACGTACAGTATAAATTAATGTCACTTGGGCTTAGAGAAAGAGTAGAGGCAATGTAATTAAAAAGTGTACTGAACTGTGTCATTATAACTAGAATCCACTATTATTGCCTTCATTAGGTGTGAAAATGTAGCTTACATTTATAGATCAATCTAGATGGCTGTTCTATAGCGGCCTATAGTGAGCAGCATGCTTCTGGGACAGAGTTGGAAGAGTAAAAATAGAAGATCCTTGTACAAGTACATAGTAGATTACATTCAGCTGAAATACAGTGACGTCACATAAGGATCAAAGAAAGGTGTTTTATTTTTGTGTTTTTTTTATGTAAATTGCTGCATGCAGCAAAATATGTGCAAATGTTTAGCAAATGCAGTTAAATTTGGGTTAAAAAAAAAAGCTAAATACAATGATATTAAAAGAAAGCATGGCAACGTGCAAATGATGAAAATGTTTACATATAAAGCATATCCCTCGACTCTGTGTAATAACATAAAAAGCAAGCAGTCCCACTCTTCAGATCATGGGAAGTTAAGTTAATTCTGTTCAGTCACAGTAATGATATTTCATTTTATCTGAACTGGTGACATTCATAATTAAATAAATTCACAATCTTTGGGCTTTAACCTGTTATATAAATCTTAATCATATGCTAACCCCTCACTTGCTACTTGCTAAGGACCAGTTCACACCACATTTCCCACACCGCAAATGAACATTCTGCCCTCTTTAGATGCGTGCGAGTGCCAATAATTGTTAATGGCAAACTCGTGCATCAAGCAAATGCGGGAGAATTTCCGGCAACCAAACTCGCACAAGGCAATTTAAAAAATTGTGCCACCTTTTTGTTTTTGTTTTTCACATTCCTGCATGTATGGCAGCCTAAAGAAATGCATGATTTGGTAAAAACACCCCGTGCGTGAATGCACCAAACACCGCACATGTACCAGTGTGAACCAGCCCTTAAACTGAAATGGTCCATTTCTTAAAATCTCAGATGATACCCTTTTTTTGAGGAGGGCAATGATGACATGAATTTCCCACATTGCAGATATGTTGTAAACTGTTAAAGACTGTTTAATAAATGTTTATATTGAGTGTACTGCGTGCAAATACATAGTGCTTTTCCCAAAAGTGACTCGTACGTTCTTCTTGCTATCCCATCCAACATTACAAAGGCTGTATAAGCACTCTGTCGCTTGCTTTCTCCCCATTAGATGCATTGTTTTCTCGGATGATATAACTGTATCCAGTCGGACTGTTTTAGAACTGACTTTACTTTCAAAAGTCTGATTTCCAGGCTGTGCTTTCACAGCTGCTATCTAGGGATTACTATAGAGATTGGACAATAGAGAGGGAGCAATAAGGAGCTTACATCAGCCTCTGTTAACAGGTACTGTTGGAAGCAAGAAGAATGGCATGGTTTACTTATGGCACATTCACACTTTCCTGTTTTTGTCAGTTGTGTTTTGCCATTGAAATCAATGGAACTGCATCACAACTAATGTTGACGTGGATTGTAATGCAGTGTGTGCTTTTTGGCTCGTTGTGATGTGTATTCTAAAGTGAATTGCATCGCAAGTTTTGATGCATTTCCCATTATTTGCAAAACAGACAAATGTGGGTAAATAAACTTCTAGAGTCAGGTACCAACTGTTGACACTTCTGATAACTCTTGGTGGTATCACACTTCCTGTCACTTGGTGAAACTACTCAGCTGGAACAGACAGTGTTTTTAAAGAACTAGGTCATCCTGAAATATTAACCTCCATTGATTGCTCTGGTGTCGCACCAACTTGCCACTTTGCCTTTGCACTCACCCACTACTCAGTCCCTCCATTCAGTGCTGAGAGTGCTCTCTTGAAATATGGTCTATTGTTGGAAGACTCCCCTCTTATTTACTATCCTTGGTAATTCAGCATCCCCATCTGTCAGGGAAATGCAAAGCTTCTCCCTAACAGCATATCATTTCTTTGCGCTTAAAAGCACAAAAACAGCTCTCTCATATAATGCCAGGAAAGCACACTTCATGTCTCCAAGTAAGAAACAGATGCTGGTATCACCTCAAGCTTAGCAGAATCCTCCAGAGAATAGCCAGGCTCCTTTTGTTTATACTATAAACATGAATAACAAAGGAAGGTGGCTTCAGAATCAGCCAGACACTTGTATTCTTTCAAAAGAACCAATCACACACATGTATATATTCAAATATAAATACAGTAGTGATGTGTGCAGCCATGCACAAGTGAATTGTGAGACACAAAGGACTCACAATTTGAACATTACTTACATGGCTCTGAACACGATCGTGTGCACGTTCATACTGCTACCAATTACGCAATCCATACCCTATCATGGCTCAATGGGCCATAATTTTGTATGGTTATGCTATGGTTTCCATGTACGCAGATCTGCTTACTTAGGAGTTTAGTTGCGGTCACCATGGAGTGGCCATTCCCTTGGTGAGGCGTAGACAAACATCCTTAAAAGAGCGAACAGATCTGCCGTGTCCACGGGAAGGTTTCCACAGCCAATGGTCTTCCACCAACGTCTGTATGTGCGAATACGCTCAAATGAGCATATTACAGTAAAACTGACACTGGGGGACATCTGACAACATACATTAATAAATATTTCCACAAACACCATCACGTTCCTCTGAGGGTCCTTTCCGCACAATACTCAAGGAAGACATTGGCTTTCTCTGGCCATCCTCCCCTAGGCCACGAGACCCTTCAAACTATCTGGAAAGCCCTCAAATCAAGGCAATTTCTAGCTTCTCTATGGCCTCTGCAGCCTTTTCAGACACCTCTCACCCAACATGAAACAAGCCCAGTCAGATATACCTTTATATCACCTGTTCCCTGCTGTCCCAACTTTAGGAAAATCACATGGTCCCTTCCTCTTTCCCCTCCTCAATTCTCCAAGATACTAAATTTTTCTTAATAATTCCCTATAAGCTCTAGGTTTCAGGAAAACAATTCTAAAATCATATAAAGGTGGTACAAAGCCTCCTGTATCTTGCATAAATTCAACCTCTATTTCCATGATATCTGCTTGCATTCTCAATTGGATACTGGCTTACTTCTCCACGTGTTTTGGTCTTGTTCGAAACTGACCATTTCCTGAATCAATGTAGGAGAGATTTCAGAAATTCACCGATAACTCTCCCTGATGACCCATCTGCCTTTCCATTTGATCACTCCTCAATTCCCACAAAAACTTATGTGAAATCTATCCTTCATCACCTTCTGAATGCTGTTAAATCTTCCATGCTCCTAAAATGGTATCACTGTGGCTATGCAAAGTCAATGAAATTTGTCACATGGAGTGCATTGTCCTCTTTTTCAAAATAAAAAAAAGACTCTTTCAAAAATAACTAGTTCTACTGGCTAGACTTCACATTTTCGGAGAAAGATAAGGCTCTCTTGTTTGAGGACCTTTGACTCTGCACCCCATCTGATAACCACCCAAGGTGTTCCCTCCATCCCACTGCCTTCTCCTCAGCCCTTTTCATCTTACCTTCTCTCTTCAGTTCTGTTCCCCATCAAGACATTTTGACAGGTTATTTGTCATTTTCTAATGTTATGTTTTTTTCTGATGGTATTCGTCCTCTCACCAGTCTGTTAGCTTTGTACATCCTTGGTCTACACGTCTTTTAACCACTTGTGGACCGCCTAACAGGGATGTACGTCCTTTTTTTGAAGAGGATATCTCGGTAACGGCAGCAGCTGCTGCCACAACCGAGATATCCATCTCTTCAGGCGGCGGTCGGCTGTACGATAACGGTGGTCTCCGCGGCGGATTCACCGCGAGATCACCGCTATCGGCGGAGGGAGAGGTGCCACCCCCCCTTTTCCCGCTGCCCTCCCGCACCTTCCGCCGCTTACCGGAGCCGTTGGTAGCGGCGGAGGCGATCGGGTCCTCTTCCTAGCTGGGCATAGAGACAAGTGAGGCTAAGATGGCCCCCACTCGTCTCTATACCATAGGAGGGCGGAAGCGACGTCAAAACGTCACTTCCGCCCATACCTCTTAAAGGTATATTTTTTTTTAAATGTCAGATTTTCTTTTTTTTTTTTTTTTTTTTTTTTTTTTTGCATTTTAGCCCAAATATGAGAACTGATGACTTTTTGACCCCAGATCTCATATTTAAGAGGACCTGTCATGCTTTTTTCTATTACAAGGGATGTTTACATTCCTTGTAATAGGAATAAAAGTGATCCATTTTTTTTTTTTTTTTAAAACAGTGTAAAAATAAATAAAATCAATAAAAATAAATAAGAATTTTTTTTTTTTTTTTTTTTAAAAACACCCCGTCACGACGAGCTTGCGCACAGAAGCGGGCGCATACGTGAGTAGCGCCCGCATATGAAAACGGTTGTCAAACCACACATGTGAGGTATCGGCACGATCGGTAGAGCGAGAGCAATAATTCTAGCCCTAGACCTCCTCTGTAACGCAAAAAATGCAACCTGTAGAATTTTTTAAATGTCGCTTATGGAGATTTTTGAGGCTAAAAGTTTGACGCCATTCCACGAGCGGGCGCAATTTTGAAGCGTGACATGTTGGGTATCAATTTACTTGGCATACCATTATCTTTCACAATATAAAAAAAAATTGGGCTAATTTTACTGTTGTCTTATTTTTTTATTCAAAAAAGTGAATTTTTTCAAAAAAAAGTGCGCTTGTAAGACCGCTGCGCAAATACGGTGTAAAAAAAAGTATTTCAATGACCGCCATTTTATTCTCTAGGGTGTTAGAAAAAAAACAATATAAAATGTTTGGGAGTTCTAAGTAATTGTCTAGCAAAAAAAACAGTTTTAAACATGAAAACACCAAGTCTGAAAAAGAGGCCTGGTCCTTAAGTGGTTAATGACAATGTGTAATACCATTTTTTATGCTTTGTATACCCTTTTCTACTGAAAAACAAGAATACAAAAAGCAGACCCTTTTAAGTTTTACATTCTGCACTATTCATATTAGGTATCTCGTTGAATATAAATTCACTATACAGAGCTGGAACAGGAATCTGATTCCAGGTGATTATATCTGCAGATTAAAGGCTAGGCAGTAACTTAAAACAAATATTTCTGACAGCAATGCATCACGCTGATATTAAATCCTTTCAGAGGAAATAAGCTGGAAATTAAAAGCATTACAGCCCTATCTAATTAATTGTGACTATGCCCAAAATGTACATCTTGAAAGCTTGAACAGCGATGAATGAAGTAAATTATGTGTGAACACTAGAGAGCCGTGCTACTGTTCATTAAAAAACAATGCAACATGTGCTTTTGTTCCAAAATTCTCAACCTTTTTTTTTTTTTTTAATAGCCAACACTGTTCTATTAATATAGCGCTCTATGTGTAGTAAACTACTTTGCAGAGTACAAATAGGCTCCTTTTCATTAATACATGGCTTGCTGGCGAATGGTAGCACCGCAAGGCCAAACTTCTGTTAATGGATCAGCATGCATAATTTTTTGTATTCACTTTTTTTGTACGACAAAGCTTCATAATCAGGTACAGAAAGTTTTTCAGGCTTATACAGAAGTAGAGTGCGCAAAGATATAAAATGTTTACATACATAGCAAACAGCGGTCATCTGAGAGTGGCAGAGCTGCATCTGCAGCTGACCTTTAGTAAAACCGGTGTTCTGCTCTTATGCAGCCAGACTCCTGAGACCCTTGTTGTCATGCTCCTTTACATTTTCTCAATAGGGTAAAATCTGTGTTGCACTATTGTGATACCCTCGTAGTTTAGAATAGGCTGCTAGGCAAATTTTGTTTAGCTCCTCCCTAAGTAGTGGAGCAGGGGTTGATTGCTTAGGGCTGCTCAGTGTTTCACAGGCTGCTGTTCTGCTACTACCCCTGTCTTCTAGAGGCATAGTGGGAGGGGGAACAGAAAAGGCAGGCAGAATATTTTATGGAACACTAGCCAACACCTGTGCCCATAAGTAGTCGGGGGCCTGAATAGCAGGATGCAGTGTTCCTGGGTCAATTTCTGCAGGAGTCATCCCCTGTGCAGGAGTCTGGGAGGAAGCCAGCCAGTAGACATCTAGGTCCCAGCTATGCTTAGCTGGGAGGCCTATTTGCAGGACCTAATCCAAGGATCTAGTTGGGTCTATAGGAAGCACACAGGAGAGACCTGGGAGGAAGTTGTGGGTAACAGCCCAAGCTGTCTAGAGGCTGTGTGAGTCTACATCTCCCTCATTGGGAAGAGCCTGTTAGATATCGGCATGAGGCAGCCAATCATCATGTGGCTAAGTGAGCACAAGTCCCCAGTGCTGCAAAGTGACAGTATATAGCTTTAAACTCTGGAAGTTGTACAGGTCGCAATCACCCTAGAGATCCAGTGGGTCATTTATTTTGTTCAAGCGTAGCAAGAAGTGCGCACATATTCAGTTTGTATTACCCATTTTGTTCCCTTATGATTCAGATTGCATAGGATCTGACATTCTCATTGTGCCTATTGTTGGAAGTAAAAATGTTTCTTGACATAGTACTGTAGAAATATGCATATACCTAAATAATGCTAAATAAAGAATGGTCTTTTATTGCCCGATAGCAGCCTATCCTGGAACTGGTTTTAGTGCGTTTGTATTTTGAGTCCATACTTTGATAAATACTATGAAATGTATTCCCTTTTGCATTCTTGTAGATAAATATTCATGTTCCTTCATAGCATCAAGAAATTATTTGCTTTTTCTCATGAAGACTTATTTAGAGTTCTTACTATAAAGCCTGCACATAATAAAAGGAGGGAAGAGACCGTTTATGTGTTACTGCAGTGTGTTTATTGCACTTTGCTCCCAATCAGACCCATTTGAATTACTTTGGAAAAATGTTGCAAAGAGACTAAATCTAAACCGGTTTCTTATTAAGCAAGAAATCTGATTAGTGGTGGGCAATCTTTTTGTTTTGCTTATAGCAGTGCTGCATTTTGGCCTATGCTGACAAGGCCCAGGGCGGCACTGAAAAAAAGCACGCTCGCCATCCACGCACACAGGGCCATCATTAGGGCAGTACAGCTGAAGAGGGCAGTTGCGCGTGACACCAGGAAGCCATTTTAGTGGATGCCGGCGAGCCCCCTCCCCCCCTGGTAAAGCGGTGACCACGCTGCTGCTCCATTTGTCAGAGAACTCGCAACGGTGCTGTGACAGGGAGAGGGGGGCTGTCTGTATCCGCCCCACCAGAGGGGGAGTCACGCTGTACCCGCACCACCAGAGACAACTCGGAGTGAGCGAACTGCTGCGGTTTCGCTGGGTCTGGTAAGGGGGTCTGTTGGCCATTATCCATTGCTGTTCCCAGGGACTGAGCTATTAAGTACCTAACCTGCTATCCTCTAGGCCTTATTGAGTGCCACAATGAGCTCCAACGCTGGGCCTCTGGCCCAAAAATAGGGGAGTAACACCATTTTTACTGCACCAGGTGACACCAGCCTAGTGAGGCCACTGTCCTCGAGCCCAGTGCCACAACAAGTTCCAGCACTGAGATCCGGTAACTGGCCAGACAGGGGTGTGCTAGCGTGGGCACCTGGGACATCTGACGCCCGGGGTCTCACAATCGGGGATCGGCTTTCCGTAGCAGCCGAACATCTCTCCCCACTAACAGCCACACACACTCCTCAGCTCCAATGTTCTAGTGTACAGGAGGAGGAGCACAGAGGAGTGACATGACTTCAGTGCAAGAGCTGTGCTGCTGATCTGAGGTCTGTGTATAAGGGAAAGAGTGGGACAAATAACAGATGCATGTAAGGGGATATGTGCTGGGTGTTTTGGGAGAGGAGAGGATATGTGCAAAGTACCCCTCAGCACATTTCCCCTTACCTCCTCTCCCCCGAAATGAAGATGCCGCAGCGCCCCTCTGTCCTCTTCCCGCGGCGCCCCTCTGTCCTCTTCCCGCGGCGCCCCTCTGTCCTCTTCCCGCGGCGCCCCTCTGTCCTCTTCCCGCGGCGCCCCTCTGTCCTCTTCCCGCGGCGCCCCTCTGTCCTCCTCCCATGAAGATGGCAGGTCTTAAAAAGGAAAGGGTGTGGCCTTGACAGGAAGAGGTGGGTCGTATTTAAATGAGGGGGTGCGCGAGTTTAGTCAGGCCTAGGGCAACACAAAACCTAAATACACCACTGGCTTATAGTGACATGACACAATATCTTTTCTAAAAATAATCTATACACATGCACTACTTAATGGCCCTGTAATCTGTTTTGATGTTAATTTTTTTTATTAAATAGTTTCTTACTGTGTTTTTTTGTCTTCCTGTAATATCTTTTATTAGCTCCTGAACCTCTCCTTTTCCCCTTCACTTAAATTTTGTTTGAAATGAGTGGTGCACTTTTGTTGCAGCCATGTGCACTGCCCTATGCAGACTACAAATCCCTTAGATCCATATTTCTTCATCTCAGGAGTGCAGTGCACCATGGAAAAATGCTCCCATATGCATTCATCTGTTTATTTATCAGTTTGCCTGCAGTTCAGCTTTAAAGGAGATTCTTCACTTAAAAAAATAAAAATAAACGCACATTTTTTTCGCAGGTTAAAAATGTGCATTTCATATTTTCTCTTTTTTGAAACCTGTAAAGCATTGCACCAGCGTTCAGCAGATCGCTAGTGCTATGCAGGTCTCCTACAGACCTGTTAGTGTATATGTGTAGTTGTACATCTCATGCAGCCAAGCAGATGCACTGACAGGAAGAATCAATGAACTTCCTTTTGAGAGCTACAAGCCGACTGTCGCAAATAATGACGGGGCTTGTAGTTCATTCACACACAGAGCTGTGTGAATGATATGGCACAACAGCACTGATTTCAAAAATGACCACTAGTACTGGAAACTTCTCCCTGTAGTGCTGTCACAGGGAGGGATGGATCGGGCAGCAGTTGCAGCATTGGGAACATGTTACACGTTCCACCCTAAAAACGGGTGGAACATGTTCCCAAAGGTAAACTTCTTCTTTAAATAGAAATTTGTGCATTAACGTGTCCATCAGATAGTGAAGTAAAAACTGCTTATTAACCCATATCCACCCACAGTCCGTATGTTGACATTCCCCAGCACAATGTATTAAATGCCTCCATGAATTAATAAATATCCTGCCTTTGAGAGCCACCAGCCAGTATTTTACATGGCTGTTGTTTCAGAATTCAGGTTGCTGTTGAGCTCCAGCTCCCATTGACAGTCAGGATCCTTGTTATAGGCTTCAAGTAAACTGAAGAGGAAGCTCCTCACAGGAAATGGACAGCATTAAATTCTGACAGAGGTTAGAGACCTTTACCCACCCTATGCACGCCTAAAGAAAAATTAGTTTGATTATAACTTCTCAGCCGTTGAAAAGATTCAATAGGATTTTTTGTATTTTATGTTCATCACACATCTATTTGATAAATTGGTTCTCTGCCCTCACTTAAAGTTCTGATGCGTCTCCCTAGACGAAACCACCGTGAACTTTCCAGACACCATAAGAGCTGTCAACTTTGCAGTAGCTTTAAGTTGCCATGTTGGCTGCAGGGTGTAACCATTTTATACATGGCTTTTCAAATGTTCTGTCTTGGTTTTGCTGACACGGAAAATAACTGACTAATTAAAACGATCAGTGCTAAATGAATATACTATACAGATAACTAAATAGTACATATGTAACTCTTCTGTAGTTTTTAGGAATAAAAAACTTGGGCGCAGTGAGTAATATTGGCTGGTTGCATATAAATATTTTCTAGATTTGTGGCACTACTTGAATTGTGCCAGTATGTTTTCATTTCTTATGTATACCCTCTGGATATCAGCAGAACTTTAATTTAGCAGCTTATAGGCTCAAAATTGAGCTGTTTTAAAAGAAATCCACTTCAGCAGGTTTTATTATCCAGAGAAAGAGAATAGTGAAATTCATTTTATCAACCAGTCCTGACTTTATGGGGCAAATGAGTGCAGATTCCCTAATTAAACTTCGATACATAGTCTTTATTTAAGTAGTTTATCCACTCAAGAATGTTATTTTTGCATCGTAAAATGGAGTGCCAAAGTTATTTCAGATAATTGTGTTTCCATCTGCTATTAATACAGCAGCTAAATCTCCTGTTTCCAGGTCATATAAACACAAAGCATTCTTCGAAATCCATATCCGTTTCATGCGCATAGAATCGCGGCTACTTAACCTCTTGGCGGCATTCTGTGGTTGCCGTTTCATTTATTTCAGTAAATTGGGTAATAAAAGCGTTATTTGCAGCGTTGTGCTTTACAACAAGGTTGATGTGGGAGGCACTGCCATAAGCTATCGCACTTATGCCAGTCTAAGCGTGCTCAGCAGAAGATAAGTAGTAACTGCCGGCTAATTAAATGCACTTGAGTAATGTCACCATACTTTTTATCCCCAACAGCTACACTTTGTAGACCACTCGGATCTTGCATGCCGGTTTAGGGGATGTCATTATGATCAAACTGCATTTCTTCTGAACGTGTGTATTTCCCATTTCTTCTGTTAAAGGGGTCTACTACAGTGCATGAAAACAGATCCCTCATACAACCCAGAACACTAAACACTCTTCTAATTACTAGGTATTATGCATTGCAAATATTCTGCCGTCAATTAAAGAGACTCTGTTACATTGCCTATTCAGGATCCCCCACCGACCCATTTCTTTTTCAGAGCCATTACATATACCCAGTGCTTCTAGATATGTATTAGCCTGTGGCCTGCTCCCAGGATACAGTGCTTTGAGTTGGAGTGAACAGTCGCCATCTCTGACTACCTGCCACAAGATGAGGACATTCTTATAAACACCATTGTAAGCTCCAACACACCTTACACAGGGTTGGAATCCCGCACTCTGATAGATGAACCGAACAGCAAAGAACTTGGCAAAAGTGACATTAAGTGGATCAGCAGTTGGCTAAATGGGCAGTGGGCAAAGTAACTCTGTCCCTTTTAACCACTTCACCTCTCATACCTGTTCACCTGCTATGGACCAGAGCAATTTTAACAATTCTGCTATAGACTTGTTTATTCAGTGATAACTCTGTCAAGTGTTTGCAAAGCCACATATATTACTTTGGTTTTCTCTGTTTCAGGCCCCTGTTCAGTACAGTGTGTATGTGTTTTCCTAAAATTAAAAAAAATTATTATTTAATAAAAAAGCCAAATACCTTCTTTGCAGAGCCCTGCTGTCCTGTCATGCGACCTTGCTCTGCTTCCCTTCCCTTCCCGAGCGAGTACAGTGGGTGGGGCTGAGATTTCCCTTGTCACGTATCTGCACAGTAGGGCTATGCAAAGAAGGTATTTAGCATTATAATTGTAGGAAAACACACACTATACTGAACAGGGACCTAAAACAACAAGGATCAACGCAAGTTTCTTTACTTTGCAAGCACTGGAGCAGCTGCAGGGAATAGAATTGCACAGGCATGAGAGGAGAGGGGAAGGCCAGGGAACAGATCTTGTCGCATACAGAAGAGTCCGGGAGAGAGGGAGGGGGAGAGCAGCGGGATGACGACCACACTATCAGAGATCAGCAGCCATGATAAATGTGGTCCGTCTATAGAGGGGAAGACAGGAACAGGCAGGCAGGATAGGTCAGCTATTGCACAACCTAGAAAGGGGCAATTGACATGGCAAAAGTATGTGCTATATCTCGTGCCTTAAAGAGCATTTTTTTATATGGTTACAACCACTTGCTGCCTGCCCACTATCAAATGATGGAGTGGTGCGGCTCTCATTTTGGGAGGAGGTCAACAGGCACGCCGTGTTCATAGGACACTGCACGACCCCAATCTCTGTAAAAAGGCGATGACACAGCTCTTTAACCATGTGATCGTCTGTGTCCAATCGCAGCCTTTTGCGTGGAAATGCTGTTAATCTGCTCTCCTCGCCTCACACTGCCAGAATGTGTGGAGAGAAATGTCAATCAGTGGTATCTCCTCGCAGGGGAGACCAGGGCAGGTAATCGGGGGACCAATCATCAGTGCCCTGATTACAGTAAAGCCCCATCAGTGCCCATTAGTGATGGCTGTCACTGCAGCCTTTCTGTGCCCATCAGCGTGGCATACAAGTGCCACCTCATCGGTGATCATGCCTGCAGCCTCATCAGCGCACATCAGTGACGGAGAAAAAATACTTATTTACAAATTGTACTTGCAAACAAAGAAACATTTTTTTTTTTAAACTTTAGTAAAAAAAAAAAAAAGCCCAGCAGTGATTAAATACCACCAAAAGAGAGCTCTATTTGTGTGAAGAAAATTATTAAAAATGTATTTGTGTACAGTGTTGCATGACCGCGCAATTGTCATTGAAATTATGACAGCGCTGAAAAATGGCCTAGGCATAAAGGGGGTGAAAGTGCTAAGTAGTTAAGAAAACAAGATAATGCATAAAAAAAAAAAACACACAATTTAAGGACAAACAAGGTTCTTCATTCAGAATTGTTGTCTTGGAGCAATGATTCTTTTTTCGCATATACAATGTAATACTGACATATAATCACACATATGGGTTGGACTTGATGGACTTGTCTTTTTTTCAACCTCGCCTACTATGTAACTATGCAATACATAGACCATTAAATGTAACAAAACTAAATACTTTTTTTTTTTTTTTTTTTTTTTTTACACCAGGGGTAGTTAACAAATAAACGTTTACAGATAAAAAGTGCATGTTTTATTCTGTAATTTGTCCCGTTTAATATTTAACTCAATAATGACTCTGGTACAAGCATTAGAAAGTTATTTGCAAATTAACTAAAGTGTTTTTAAAAAGCGCAAAAATTGAAAAAAAAATGGGAAACGTGTAAATATATGTTAAATGTGTAAGTATATATGTTAAACAAAAAAGTTAAAATATTTAAGGTTAATAAAATAGAAACAAACGGAAAAAAAAAAATCTGAAAAATTAAAAAATTAATTGATAAGGCATTAATTAGGGCCGATTAGCGTACTCTAAGGGTTCAAACAGAGGAACATAAAAAAAAAAAAAAAAAAAATGCTATTGGAGGTCTCTGCAGGTAAGCAGATCTGTTACTTTTCCTAGTATTAAAAGTCCAATATGCAAGACAAGCACCTGTACAAGTACTGTATTTATGTCAGACATTGCCTGTCATAGGTCATTCTGCTTCTGTTATGACAAATTAGCAGCTAACAGTTCCTTCAGTACAGACAGCTCTGCCCATTCTCATGGTCTTACCCTTGCCGGAATATTGTGAAAAGTCTGTGTGGGAGGCAAACTCTTACAAACTTAAGTTCCCTCTGTCTGATCGAGTGATCTCGTCTGACACTTAAATTAGTTACATCAGAGTGTCTGCAGTGTGGGAGAGAGGAAGCATTATGGGAGAGTACACTAAGGTAACTAAAATGAATACAAATTTTTTTCTTCTTGGTTCATTGACACCTATTGTGGGAGTACTTCGCTGTACTGAACACCAATCATTGAGGTATTTTGCAGCACTGAATACCACTTAGTGTTATTTTGCGACACTGAGCAAATATCCTGGGGTATGTTGCACTAAACATCACTCCTGAGGATATGTTGCTGCACTGACGCCAGACCTGGGTTTTTTTCTGCACTGATACCAATCTTAAGGGCATTTTGCTGCACTGAACCCCAATAGTTTAATGTCCATAGTTTGGTACAGGTGCACTCCCCCCCCCCCCCAAAGCCACACTTTCTTTTGGTGATATTTAATAAGCATGTTTTATTTTTATTTTTATAAATGTACTTATAGGTGCAGAGTTTCTCTGCGTAGTGTCCTATTCATGTAGGTGGTGCTTTAACACCCTTTTGGGCAAGATTAAGAATTGAGACTGTGTCTGTCAGTGAACCTAAGAGAAAAAGTGATTTGAATTTATTATTTTTTTATTACTGTAAAAAGTCCCTTTCTATGAGTTCAACAGACACAGTGCCCACCCATTGTTTGGAGTTTGTACTTCTGACACTGTGACTTCCTGGCCTGCCTATATGGGGGGGTTATACCAGAAGGACTGCCCATAGAAAATGCTGAGTTCTATTCTGCCTAGTGTCCTACTCCTGTAAATGGTGCCATAAAACCATGTTTGGTCAAAATTAAAAAAGCAAGACTATATTTGTCAAGGAACAAAGGGAAGGGGATTTTTTGGTGAGTAGCAAAAATCCAATTTTCCCTTACTTTCTAGTATGAAACATATCAAATAAAAATGTCAGAACAGTTCGAAAACTTTTGTAAACTTTTAAAATTGCCTCTTTTTGGAAAGTGGACATCTCAAGATTATATTGTTTTTTTGCTACAGCTTTTTGGAAAAGAAAATAACCTGTCGGTATTAAAGTAGCTAAAGAACAAATTAAGGTGTACTCAGCCTTTAAAAGTTGCCCACCGATATCAAAGGCACGTTTTTTACTGTTAGTGGAGGTTTCCTGTAGGATGAATTTACCCTAAGTGAAACAGCTAGATGTCCTTGATTAACCTGAAACGTTTTAATCCACCCCCCCCCCCCAAAAAAAAGATTGGTGGCTACTGGAATTTTACCCCCCCCCCCCCCAAAAAAAATAATAATAATCCCACAATCTTTGGTCACCCACCCCCTCTCTCATCATTGGTGGTTGCTGGCACAATAATTCTCCCCTTCCTCCAATACAGTGGATTCATTCATTAAATACTTTGGCTCTCCAATTTAAATATGCTACACTGTTTATATCAATGATCAGTTATTAGTCATCACATCAATCCACATTACAAAGTAAATGGTGTGCCTTTAGCCAATGCTTTATACTGTCTAATGAGAAAGTGAATGAACATATACAGTACTGTCTGGGTGTTTAGTTACCTCCCAGACCTAGGGAGATTAGAGCTGACTACAGTTTCCAGTTATTTGTTGGTGGAATACTGTACTCTGTAATTATAGTTCATCCACTCTGGGTTTCCACCCTCAGAGCCGTTTTGCTAGCAGATCGGGGTGATGGGTGTTGGTTTTAGGTATGCTAACACAAATTAGAAAAATGATCTTTTAGTTTGGTGTTCTTTGGCTAGAATGTCAGATTTTGTATGCTGATGGAGTGAGAAGAGCCAGAAGAAGAGTGTGCTTGGAAGAATGCAGACTCAACTAGACCACTCTTTCCCCGGATCAGAGCAGATACTATGCTTCACTATGAAAGTGCACGATTGTTGCCCTGCCCACATCACTGCTACTCTTTACTATTGTTCCTACTAAAAATGTCATTCAACAATTAAACATGGCAAACTTTCAACCGCTTTAAACATGGTTTGAGGCACACAGGCGATTTTAACGTGTTACTAAACATCAATATTGTTGCTACTGGGATATCTCAGGTCTTGGAAGAAAGATGCCTTTTATCAACACAGTGAATCACTGTGTATGTGCTGCATTGTCCCAGCAGCTGGGTTGGGGTGAAATTCATGACATATACCAGATGTGTGGTAGATTGAATGCTCATCATTCTCAATAGGAAATTTGCCTTTCTGTGCCACCTTTGCTGTCAAAGACTCAGCCATCCATAAATGCAACAACCAGATGGCTGCTCTTAGTCATCAAAGTTTTGCTAACGCTAGAACGTTCTAGTCTTTGCACAGATACTTTTACCCTGATTGGTCATCTTTTCCAGGACCAAATGAAAACTCTTGATCCTTATTTTAAAACCCACAATTAATGCTTCCTCTTTCTAGATCTGAACCCATGTCCTTTTTTTCAATATATGTCCAAGCTTGAGAAGGCACCTATGCATTGATCTGCTTCTGTCCTCCCTATAATCCCCTATGTTTGTCAGATAAAACAGCGAACAAGAGAAAAATAAATAAAAAATTAGTACCCCCCCAACAGATAAACAATGCATGTTTTGCTGACCTGGTATAGGTTGGACAACTAATAGTGGTGACAGCAATTAGGAGGTATGAAATGTTTTACTAATTATACTGCTGATATGAGGGTCATCATAAGGTTAAACCACTTCAGCTCAGTTCTGCACAAAGCTATTGTTTTCCTTTTTTTAATGAACTTTACATTTTTAAATGCATGCAATCATTTAGCTGTATTTATCCCCACCAGTAGCTTTATTTTTTTGTTCCAGGCATACAAAACCATTTTCTCACTGCACTTTTAGTACAAATCCATTTTCTAGCTAAGTATCAGGGTCATAATCATTTATTTCATGCAGTAAACTTCACTATCCTATATCATATTTTTTCTTCACTGCTATCCTCAGAGTCTCTGGAAAAATCAATTTTTTGTTTTTTTTATCTTTTGTGCCTATATGTGTATTGCGGTCTCTTGTTTATGATTATTAAACTAATTCTTCTGACGTGACCAAAAGGAGATCTTGCTGTATTATTGTGATCATAGATTTACCCATAAGTCACTTGTTTTTGAAGAGGTTTAAAACTGTAGACTGTCAGGTCACCATTCAAAATGAATATTTTGGAGATATAACTTTGGTTTAAAAAAATTGGCTGATAAATTACATTGAGAATTTGAAAGTAGCTAGGACTTTGATTATACAACTGATAACCATTATAAACCATAACAAGCAAGTACTATATAAAAATCCACAGTTTTATTAGATATCATATAAAATTAAAAAATAACATTCATAAAAAAAAAATGACATATTAACCAGTTCCCGACCAGCGCACGCCAATGTACGTCGGCAGAATGGCACGGGCCGGCATATTGGCATACAAGTACGTCCAATCTTTAATGCGGCCCTGCAATCGCTCACGTGCTGGTCGGGACCCCCGTGAGTCCGATCGCAGGGCCCATGGATTAAATCGCCGCGGGCATACCCGCGATCCTCTGACGGGGCGTCTGAACGAGGAAATACCGTTGTAAACAGCATTTCCCCGTTCTGCCTAGCAACTAGTGATGCTGATCTCTGCTCCATGTGATTGGAGCAGAGATCAGTGTTCACTAAATTAAAGCCCAGCCCCCAACAGTTAGTAACACACCCCTAGGAACGCTTAACCCCTACACTGCCACCCACTGGTTAACCCCTTCACTGCCAGTGTCATTTACACAGGAATCACTGCATTTATATAGCAGTGATTGCTGTATTAATGACAATTGTCCCAAAAATGAGTCAAAAATGTCTGATGTGTCCGCCATAATGTCACAGTCACAATAAAAATCGCTGATCGCCGCCATTACTAGTAAAAAAAAAATGTAATAAAAATGCCATAAAACTATCCCTTATTTTGTAAACGCTATAACTTTTGCGCAAACAAATCAGTCGCTTATTGCGATTTTTATTTATTTTTACCAAAAATATGTAGAAGAATACGTATCGGCCTAAACTGAGGGAAAAAAATGTTTATATATTTTTGGGGGATATTTATTATAACAAAAAGTAAAAAATGTTTTTTTTTCAAAATTGTAGCTCTATTTTTGTTTATAGCGCAAAAAATAAAACCCGTAGGAGTGATCAAATACCACCAAAAGAAAGCTCTATTTGTGGGAAAAAAATGACGTCAATTTTGTTTGGGAGCCACGTCACATGACCGCGCAGTTATCAGTTAAAGTGACGCAGTGCCGAATCGCAAAAAGTGGTCTGGTCTTTGACCAGCAAAATGGTCCGGGGCTGAAGTGGTTAAGAGGATACGTCATAGTCAGGCAATGTATAGCCTTAGACAAGGTATACACATCTTGCAGATATCCCTCTGTCTCAATACCCACAAGGATTAACACGTTCAGAGAAATTGGTCCCAATCATAAAAACACTTCTACAAAAAGAAAGAAAGAACAAGCAATTAATGGCTATGCACAGACCATATATCTTAACATACATTATGCACCCCCAATGTGTAACAATAAATGCATATATTAATATTAAAAATAGTAGGGAAGTCTTGCCCTCAGAAAAACTGGGGTAAGAACAGAGTTGCATGATGCAAATAACAGTTGCCAGTTCACCATGCAAAAACACACACACACACACACACACACACACACACACACACACACACACACACACACACACACACACACACACACACACGCACCCCCCTGTTAAAATGTCAGGTTTCTGTGATGTAAAAAAAAAACAAGACAAGGATAAATAATTTCAGAACTTTTTCCACCTTTAATGTGACCTATAGACTGTACAACTCAGTTGGACAGCAAACGGAAATCATTTAGGTGGAGGGAAGTAAAAAAAAAAAAAATATATATATATATATATATAAGTGTGCACAACCTTAAACTAATACTTTATTGAACCACCCTTTGATTTTATTACATCAGTCAGTCTTTTTGGGTATGAGACTATCAGCATGGCACATCTTGACTTGGCAATATTTGCCCACTCATCTTTGCACAAACACTCCAAATCTGTCGGATTGCGAAGTTATCTCCTGCGCACAGCCCTCTCCAGATCACCCCACAGATTTTAAAATCAGATTCTGGTCTGGGCTCTGGCTAAACATTAATCCCCTTCTTGTGAAGCCAGTCCTTTGTTGATTTGGATGTATGCTTTGGGTCGTTGTCATGCTGAAAGATTAAGATCTTTCTTCATGTTCAGCTTTTGAGCAGAAGCCTGAAGGCTTTGTGCCAATATTGACCGCTATTTGGAACTGTTCATAATTCCCTCTACCTTGACTTATGCCCCTGTTCCAGCTGAAGAAAAACAACCCCAAAGCATGATGCTGCCACCACCATGCTTCACTGTGGGTATGGTGTTCTTTTGGTGACATGCAGTGTTTTTGCGCCAAACATATCTTTTTGAATTATGGCCACAAAATTCAGCCTTGGTTTCATCAGACCATAACACATTTTCCCACGTGCTTTTGGGAGAATTCAGATGTGTTTTTGCAAAATTTGGCTGGGCTTGGATGTTTTTCTTCATAAGAAAAGGCTTCTGCCTTGCTGCTCTACCCCATAGTCCAGACATCTGAAGAATACGGGAGATTGTTGTCACATGTACCACACAGCCAGTACTTGCCAGATATTTCTGCAGCTCCTTTAATGTTGCTGTAGGCCTCTTGGCAGCCTCCCTGGCCAGTTTTCTTCTCGTCTTTTCATCAATTTTGGAAGGATGTCCAGTTCTTTGTACTGTCACTGTTGTGATATATTTTCTCCACTTGATGAAAACTCTGTTGCATGGTATATCTAATGCATTGGAAATTCTTTTGTACCCTTCTCCTGACTGATGGCTTTTAACAATGAGATCCCTCTGATGCTTTGGACCATGGCTTTTGCTGTAGGATGCCACTAAGAAAATGTCAGGAAAGACCTACTAGAACAGCTGAACTTTATTTGGGGTTAATCAGAGGCACTTTAAATGATGGCAGATGTGTACTGACTCCTATTTACGTCAGTTTAAATGTAATTGCTTAATTCTGAACACAGCTACATCCCCAGTTAAAAGTAGGTGTGCACACTTATGCAACCACATCACAGAAATCTGATATTTTAGCAGGGATGTGTAGACTTTTTATATCCAGTGTGTGTATATACACACACAGTTTAACATTTTTACAATCTTGGTTATATGTTTTTTATTTATGTAAACACTGTTTTCTTTGATTATTTTAGGCAACTGGAAACCCACCCAATCGTGCTCCGGATGTAGTTGTGAGTGACAATACAACGGTTGACCAGGTACTGCTTTTGCACGTTTATTCTTCATATGCTATAAAAGCAGGTAGCCATTACTGCACAAATGACAATTCAGGTTATTCATGATGATAATTTTAGCCAGTTTGAAGGTACTTTAAATAATGAGAATAAAAAGATTTGTGCCGATGATCATGGCAAATGTTCATTTAAGTGCCATTCAGTTTTTTCAATGTGTCACTTGGAGGTCAAATCGCAGAAGTGTTTTGATTAAACTTGGCTATTCAGTAATATGCAAGTGAAAGGTTTGTTATCTAATGCATTATGTGTCGTAAGAGCCATTTAATCCTAAAAGGAATATGGATGTGTTCTATCCACTTTGTTATTATGAAACTTGGACACTTGAGGCATGTTTTTACATTTTGACTAGCCAATCTCAAATGACTCTTTTCTCATTTGAAAATATAAGTATAGGGTTATCTTAAATTACCCCTGTAATAATAAAAGTGACCCTGTCACCACAAGGCTGTTTATAAATAAATTAAAGAAAAATAAAAACATAAAGGGACCTAAACCCATATAGCCTGGGAATGAAAATTTTTACAATATACCGTATATACTCGAGTATAGGTCGATCCGAATATAAGCCGAGGCCCCCAATTTACCACAAAAAAACTGGGAAACTTATTGACTCGTGTATAAGCCGAGGGTGAGACATCCCTGTGTCCCGTCCATCCCTGTGTCCGTCCCTGTGTCCCGTCCATGCCTGCCTACCTGTGCCAATCTGCAGCCTCTGTGTGCCATGCTCTCCTCGTCTGACAGACGGCGGCCATTCCTCTGTTCAAAAGCCGCGCCTCCCTGTCTGTGATAGGCGGAACACTCAATTTCCCAGCAGTCAGTGTTCCGCCTATCACGGACATCCTCGTCCATAGTACGAGGATGAGCGGATGTCCGTGATAGGCGGAACACTGACTGCTGGGAAATTGAGTGTTCCGCCTATCACAGACAGGAGGCGTGGCTTTTGAATAGTAGAATGGCCGCCGTCTGTCTGCTCGACACGCTGATCGGGCAGGCAGACGGCGGTGACTCGAGTATAAGCCGAGGGGGGCACTTTCAGCCTCAAAAAAGAGGCTGAAAATCTCGGCTTATACTCGAGTATATACGGTAGTTACTGATTTGTCCGTCGGAAGGGGTACCTCCAAAACTGGTCAAAATCGACTAACGGCAGCACAAAGGGGAACCAACAGGGGCACCCCAATCAGGAGTTGTGCAAGGAGGACCAGCCATGGTGTACAAATATAGAAAAACTTTTATTGAAAAATGAACCAATTAGGCATTGATTATGTTCAAAATGGACGATGCCCTCCACAACCACAGTTTAAAAACAATGGCAATGTTGTCATAAAAAGGCACAGTCAGGGCCTCACTCATGCAACACACAGACCACTATTCAGATCACTATTCACTATACAGTTTTGTGGTTGAATTTGATGGACTTGTGTCTTTTTCAACCTGACTATTTTTGGCAGGCCTGCTTAATGCCTATAAAGGCTATAAAACTGAGAGCTGGGGCTCAGGGACATGCATGCCCACATTGGGGCTTGTGTATATCGGTGAAAGCACTGTAGTGAACAGTGTAGTCACCTGGGTCTCCCAGAATCACAGTGTATATCTCTAGATTGGGAGAGCCTAAAGCCAGTGGATCGGATACTATGCACTGTTTTCCCTGGGCAGGGTTTGGATCGGTAACTAGGGTGATCCGACACAAGGTACTGTTTGTTTTTAAACTGTGTGTGTTTTGGGGGCTAGGCCAAATTGGTTAATTTTTCAATAAAAGATTTTCTATATTCGTGCACCGTGGTTGGTCCTTCTTTTGTACAACTCCTGATTGGGCTGACCCTGTTGGTATCCCTTTGTGCTGCTGTTCGTGTAGAAATAAAGGCTAACCACTGCTCCCTTTTTTTTTTTTTTTTTTTTTGTTTTTTTGCTATTGTCTATTCAAGAGAGACTTGGTGCCTGCCATTACTCCTGATGGATTAGCATTGATGCTAGCTAGGCATAAGACACTGAAGGTCACATGCTGTATATTCCAGTTTTGAGCTCTCTTCCTTGCAGTGTTAAATAGGTGCGTATGTATTGACAACTTTAGTGTTTTGGAGTTGGCGAAGGTGAAGAAATATTCTGATGGTCTTTTAGGTTTACAAATTCACATTTAGATCAGTTGCACACTGACTTAATAGATTACCAATGTTTATACTCGGGATCTTGACAGATCCTGAATCAAATGTTCTGTAAAGGTGCATGAACATGCACATGCGTATGCATATACATATATTCCCATTCATTGGCAGTGTTGCAATATACATGTTTATAGGTGCATAACCAGGTCTGTAGTCATTGCTGTGTCAATGGTCTTTATGTAACTGTGGGAGTTGTTCCACAGACAACAATGCATCTATATCCAGATCAGTAAAAAAATTGTCGCTTTAACTCCTGTATGCAAGACTCATTAGACTAGACATAAGCTTACTGAATATAAGAAAATATTGGATTTCATTACGAGACTTGAACTTCTTGACGGAGGCGATACTTACATTAGATTTCCCCACAATTTTCTCTGAAATCACTAGCTTTTGAATTTCAAACCAACAGAATATTTTAAATAGTAAAACACCTGAAAATGTTTTGGACAAACTTAATTGGACCCTTAACCTAAATATTTTGATGCACAACCTTTGGAGGTAAAAAGCTATTTCTTTAACTCTCAGTGACATTTTTGAAGCTGTTAACAGGCCATTTGTCCCACTTCTCTTAAGTAAAACTGTTCCAGCTGTCTCCAGTTTTAAGATTGCCTTCTCGAGACTTTGTTTTAGCTCTTTCCATAAATGTTCGATAGGATTTTGGTGACTTTAGAGAATTCAGTCATTTGTTCTTGCCCATTTGTGGGTTGAGTCAGAGCTTTCTGACACTGGGTAGTATGTTATACTTCAGAATTCCTTGCCAGTCCATAGATATCCCTGTGCCCTGCACAAAATCAGAGTAGTATCGATATTCCCATTGCACACTTTCCTGGATAAGGCTTTAGAAGTAGCGGGTGCTGTAACAACATCCATCTGGAACTGGAAATGTCACAGATCAAATGTACATAATTACCAGCACAGAAGAATGATCACTTCACAGAAGGCCTAGTGCAGTGTTTCCGAGCCACGCAGGACCTCTTCATCAGGCATGTGATAAAGGGGTCCTGTGTGGCTCCAAAACTTTGTACTGTCTAATGTGATGTAATAATTCTTCAGTAAAAAATTCTCCAGTAAAATTTGGATGCAATTGACAATCCGTGGTGTACTGGCAAATATTTGAACTGCACAAAATCAAGACGCCCCATGCCAGAATTGGCACAGCCGTCCCAAAACATAACTGAGCCGCCTCCATGTTTTTGAATAGGTAAGGTGTTCTTTTATTTGAAAACAAATTTTTTTGCCTGTAAACATATACCAGATGTGACTTGCTAAAAAAAAAAAAAAGCTCCAGTTTTGTCTTATCTGGACATTTTCATATTGTAGTTGGGCTTTTGTATGTTTTTTACTCAACGGTGGAGTCCTCCTGAGTCTTCTTCCTTTGTCACTTGAAAAGTGATGTATGGTGCGATAAGACACTGATGTAACATGATCTTGTAGTTCAGCTTATCTCTTCGAAAGTTCTCGTTGTCTACCATTTACAAAAATACACAATTTTTTGCTATACCATATACATTATTCTTCTGTTCAGTCTGGGTGCAATTTTTTTTTCCTCTCATGGTCATGTTAAGGGAGGTTGCCTACACTCTCATGGACCATAAACCTCTAAATGCTTGCAATAGTCACAGAAACATTGAGGTGCTTGAAGATGGTCTTAAAACCGTTTACCTTTGGCATGCAGATCTATCGTTTTCTTTCTGACCAACTTTGCTTTCTCTGGTCCATGTTCAATGTACATACAATGATACCAAACAGTAGAGTGATTTTTCTCCTTTTTAATAGGCGGACTGACTGATTACCCACTTCAGCCCCGGAAGGATTTACCCCCTTCCTAACCAAGCCCTTTTTTGCGATACAACTGACAATTGCGCAGTACCCAAACAAAATTGACGTCCTTTTTTTTTTTTTTTTTTTTTTTTTTTACCACAAATAGAGCTTTCTTTGGATGGTATTTGAGCTCCTCCTGCGGTTTTATTTTTTGCTCTATAAACAGACACAATTTTGGGGAAAAAAAGCAATATTTTTTACTTTTTGCTATAATATCCCAAAAAATATAATTTCTTCCTCAGTTTAGGTCAATATGTATTCTTCTACATATTTTTGGTAAAAAAAATCGCAACAAGCGTGAATTGATTGGTTTGCGCAAAAGTTATTGTGTCTACAAAATTGGGGATAGTTTTTTTTTTTTTTTTTTTTTTTCATTTTTTTTTTTATTAGTAATGGCGACGATCTGCGATTTTTACTGTGACATTGCGGTGGACAGATCGGACATTTTTGACACTATTTTGACGGAGCGATCACATTGTTAAAGGCTCCCGGGTGTACCAAGATGGCCACCGCTCCGGAGCTATGCCGAAGCCACGGCCTTTCCTAAGGCCGAGGCAGCGGAGCGCTCCGCGGATCGCGGTGTGTGCCAGTCCGAACAGGTTGACCCATTTGGATCACGTATAGGTGACCATCTGTTGCACCCCTACTGTCTACATGCAGTGACAATGTCAATAGCATGGAATCCTATTGTTATGCCGTTCTGTGCATAGTATCACTAATGTTGTGGATGTTATCTAAACCAGTGTTTCTCAACCTTTTTTCCTGTCAAGGCACTCTTTAACCTACTGTCATGCACACATTTTGGGCAATTTTTAGGCATTTTGCCAAGCGCCCTTAAAGAACTCAGAAGGCACCCTGGTTGGAAAAAGCTTATCTTAACTCATACGGTAGATGAACCTGACTTTATGTATCCAATGATGCCTTGGTGTGTTGTAGCATCTCAGGTCAAGCTCAAGTCAATATATCTATCCAGGTTAAATTTAAGCTATATCAGAACCTGCATTATTACAATACATCCTTAAAGTAGATATGAATGTACCGTAACTGTATCACATTTAGCTTGGTAAAGCTCTGTGTATCCTAAGCAATTTTTCATCCTCTGTTGCATGTCTCTTTCTGCTCTTCTGCAGCCCCTTTGCAACCATGTTCTGTCTACATGTGTGCACTCTATCAATGGCCTTATTTTTCAGAGTGGGTTTTCTGATGGTGACAGTGGACAATCTCTGTGAAATGTGTGTTGAAATAGCTGCTTATAGTCTCAAGCAGAACTGCACATGGGAACATGGACGGACAAATAGACAGAGGTAAAGCACTGTCATGCTATAACAGGCAGCACCCAACTAAGGCTCATAATGGCAGGACCAATGCCCTGTACAGACTTGGGGGCTGGATGACTCTGTAGGAGCATGTACATTGCCCTGTGACCCACTGCAAAAAAATGCACATATTTTTTTGCAATGTGGGTGCACTTATCAGCTTTTTTTTTTTTTTTTTTTTTTTAGAAAAGGTGGAATATGTTTTTAATTTTGAAATAGGAGGATGATGAGACCTAGTGAAAAGAGCATTCCACCTAGTTTATGGGTTTGATTGCTGAGTGAGTACTTTGAATGTTGTTAATTGGCAGCTGCATATGTAAGACATGTTGTGACAAAGTCTACACTGAAATGAGGTTTGCAGATCAGCCATTTACCATGGGACACAAAGAGATAAACATGCTGAAATGCAGTTTGTACCGTTGATAAATAGTTTTTTTAAAGATGTTATGTGGAATTCAATAAAGCATTACCAATATGCAGGCAAGCGTTTCTCCAGTTTTGATGTTACCGATATGTGTGATAACTTCAGATAGTTTTTACTACCACTACTTTAAGAACCCATTGTTGTGGCTGTGACATTATTAAATAGTTACTACCAGCTAAATGTAAACAAAGTGCCTGGGCATATTAGTGATGTTATAACCCAAATATGGCAGTGCCAATATTTGTGATACGAAAAGCTTACGGGGGAGGTGAAACTGAAAGTAATCCACACAGCCACAGCACCCATTGGGTGGGCAGAGCTAAATCAGGTCTGCCTTGCTACTTTTGGATGACAGTGGGGGGATCTTGAAAGCTACTTTTAGACTAAATATAGAATTTTATATGATAGACTAACACAAAGTGGCACATAATTGTGAAGTGAAAGGAAAACTATAAATGGTTTTCGACATTTTTTTTACAACTATGTAAAAAATGTGGCTTGCATTTGTATTCAGCCCCCCAGAGTTAATACTTTGTAGAACAACCTTTTGCTGCAATTACAGCTGCAAGTCTTTTTGGGATGTTTCTACCAGCATTGCACATCTAGAGTGACATTTTTGCTCATTCTTCTTTGCAAAATTAGCTCAAGCTCTGTTAGAATGGATGGAGAGCATCTGTAAACAGTAATTTTCAAATCTTGACAGAGTCTCAATTGGATTTAGGTCTGGACTTTGACTGGCCCATTCTTACACATGAATATGCTTTGATCTAAAACATTCCATTGTAGCTCTGACTGTATGTACACAATGGGGTTTATTTACTATAGCTAGAAAGTGCAAAATCAGGCTCCCTTCTGCATAGAAATCAATGAGCTTCCAGGTTTTATTACCAAATCTTAATAGAACAAGCTGCTGTTAGAAGCTAATTGGTTTCTATGCACAAGTGAGCCTGATTTTGCACTTTCCAGCTTTAGTAAATAAACCCCATTGTGTACTTGAACGTGGGGTGTGCCTGTATACCTGTTTCTGTCAAGTACATGAATCTGGCGTAAGCACTGACCATTTCAACAGAATTCTAAACAGTGCCTATGACATCCTTTATGAATTCTGCCTGAGGTTTATATTTCCTTCTTACCAAAAAGGTATAGCAACCTGGCCTTCCTCAGAAAATTTAGTGGGTTTGGAACAGCTAATCATGGGGTCTATGATATGCAACCCTACTACTTGCATTACTCATGCACCATCATGAGTGTAGAAAAATATTTCTTTCTGCCCATTGAAATGTATAAACACTCAGATCCTAAATCCGCCTAGCATTAACCCGCATTTACAACTGTCAGACGTTTATTTTTTCTGCCAAAACTCTGCTGCTCCTGGCAGTTGCTTTTTTTTTTTTTTTTTTGTACCTCCAAAAGCCCCAATCACTAAACACTGTTAATTGTCTGTGTGCGTGGACACATATGCTAACATGGAGGGGTGTTTGGAAGCAGGAAAAAACCCAAAAAAACTCCTGACTCCCTTAAATGCGTCAGTAAAAACATCCTGCTCCTTAATGTAAAGCACTCTGAACTCTGTACTTAAGCCTAGGTTCACACAGACAGCAGAATGAAATTGTGTGAATTCAGCTGAACTCACACAATTTCATTGCCGCATGTCAGTCCCTGTCTATTGAAATCGCACCCCGAAGTCGCCAAAAGTAGTACAGAAACTACTTTTGGGAATCGATGCGGCGGTGCACCGATTCAGGCGGTGCAATAGCCACCAATTTGGCTAAAAGGCAGTAAATACCGGGTTAAGAATTTTTTGGCATCCATCAATCTTTTCTTAGGATTTGCATGTAGATGACCATTGGCAGCCTGTAAGGTTTCACAAAAGGAGTAACTTTGTAGGGACAAAAGCAGAGTGGAAAGTCAAGAAGTAGTTAAAGGGAAAAACATAAAATAAAAAGAGGAAATAAAAAAAATCACACTATACAGTGTTACAAGAAGAAAATGTTATAAAGGTGCTTCATTCCTACCATTAGCCAAAGGTTTGCTTGCAGCTTGTCTAGTTGGTGGGGCAGGGAAGAAGAAATGTGCTTTAGAAGATGGTGATACAGGGCAGGTTTGAATATGTGTGATGAATCTTTCATGAAAAACCTTTGGGGACAAATTATGTGACACAATTGCCCAAAGTATTGTCTGCTTATTGTTTTCCTGCCAAGTATTGACCCAGTGATGAAAATCAATATGTGAAAAAAAAGGAAAGGCATGATGGACACATAAAAGAATTACAGCCTCTTTCTACTCGTGATCCCAGACCCATTAGTTGTCTGACAGTCATTATTTGCACCTTTAAGTAGAATTCTTCAAACCTTCATTATTGGCAAAGCAAAGCTAGATGGACATTAACCGCAAAGTTGTGCTTCAAGTAATGTAACCAAGGGAATGTTTAATCTTTTAAGAAGCTCTGTGCAAGTGTTTCAATCTCATACAGTAGCTTCTATTGATTGTTGTGCTTTGGTCTGTGGTTTCAGGTACTATTCAGAAACTAAACACTTTCCGGCCTGGTTAAAGAAAACCAGTCATGGGAAACACGAAGGCTGCCATTGCTGACATTTTTATCTTAGCTTTCGTGCTGGTACTTGTGCGTGAATAGTCATGGAGCCAGAAAAAATTATATAGGTAGATCAGGAGTTTTGCATTTCTCGATCCATATACTTGTTACATGTTAGCATTTCAAAGTATTGAATATACTGGATCAGTGTTAAATCCAGGCAAGTAGTATTTTCATGATATACAATGGTAGTCCCTATATTTCCCCCAGGTTTATTTTAAAGACTGTCTAATCCTAAAAGCAAAATTGTACAATAATGTAGCCCATTCTGTAGATTCAGTGGCTGCATTCATTTTTATTGTGTACATTTTTTTATCCCTCCCTCCATTTTTTTTTTTTTTTTAAAACCTGGTGATCCTGGTAATAACATGCTTCTTGTCCTAGGTGGGTGACAACCCTTACCTTACTGAACTGCATAAAATTTCCTATCTCCTCTTCTCCTTAAAGTGTTACTAAACCCAGGACCCTGAATTCGCTATATCGGATCTCCCACAGTACACAGAACATGGAAATGCAATTATTTTAGCATATATAAACGGATAATACCTTTTCTCTTATCGTCTTCCAGGACAGCCTCTGAGACATAGGGCTCCTCCCTCCGGGACAGGAAACACATTCACCCAAATGGTTCAAAGGAGGTCCTCCAGGCCTTCCCCTTCAGTTTTTGTGTTTCCTGCCGGATGGGAAGGAAGCATGTGAGGAACCTGGGGAGCTCCATGTTCCAGGATTGTCCTGGGGGGCCTCTGGAGTACCTTATCCTCTGCCCAAAGCGCCCCTCTGTCTAGTGCAGTGAAGAGAGGGCTGCTTGTACACCGCTGCCTATAAACTCGGGGAGAGTTGGACCTCTGAAGAGCGGCAGATCCCCTACCTCCATTTCTGTTGCACTAACCGGCCGTTGTCCTTCATCGGAAAAATGAACGGCGTCCAAGAGGCATGCGGGACATCCGTTCCGGGTATGGTAACGAATGTACGTGCGTCCAAGGAGGGGCTTCTGTGTTCCAACAAATGGAAGTCACGCAGCTTCCGGCGGAACTGCATCATCAGGGGGCACCAGAAAATTAAGGTTCCAGTTTCCAGGCGCAGCATGTGTGACTTGTTGGGCGTTCGGAGCCTGTGTAGATCCAGCAAAGGCTGTGACAACACTAAGGAACCATGGAGGGCACTGCAGCAGTTCAGGCGGTAGACTCCAGTTCTTCTTGCACCTGCACCTCTCAGGTAAGCGTGGTGAGGGCAGACCATGGCTTACTCTGGGAGGGGGTAAGGTCCTTGTGACTGAGGCCATTCCCTGGGTGGGGAACCCCAGGTGAAAGGCTGGGCACTTCTCTCATTCCCCCTGAGCACAGTGGTGGTGACGGTGGGAACAGGCTTTCATGATTTATTTTCTGTCTTTTCTTTTGCTTTCAGGGTAAAGCACAGGACAGAGCTCAGATACAGCCTCCAAGGAGAAAGTGTGCTGTTTGTGGGACAATACTTGGGCCCAATTGGGAGAAGCCGCTTTGCCCTGAATGTGTCAATAACTTCTCTAAGAACAATTCTATGACAGAGTGTCAGAAAATCCTTTTGTCAGTAAAAGACGAGATTGCATCCACGTTCAAATCATTTAGGGGAATGATGGACAGGATGCAGGGTCCCTCTGTGCCCTTATCTAGAGCGGTAAGTTTGCCCTCCCTGTCTGAGCCCAGTCAGGAAGATAGGGAGAGGGAGCCCAGGTCGCTGGCCTCTTCTCAGGTGGACTCAGGGTCTGACTGAGGAAGAGGAAGATTTCTCCCGAGGGTTCAGGTACAAATTGACATTGGACGATGTGGGGGATTTGTTAAAAGCGACCTATGACACCCTAGAGATCAGAGAGGAGTCGGTACAGCTTTCTAAGCATGACCTCATGTATCAGGGGGGTCTCTGCTCAAAAATCCAGAGTTTTCCCTGTGCACAAATCTCTAGTGGAAGCGATCTTACTGGAGTGAGAGCAGCGCTACTATAATGGTAACTCTAAGCCCTTGTACACACGGTCGGACATTCTGACAACCAAATCCGTTTGATTTTGTCCGACGGATTTTGTCCGAAACTGTTGCATACACACGGTCGGACAAAGTTGTCGGAAAATCCGATTGTACATAACGTGATGACGTTATTTCGTTACAACGGGACTACGTTCAGGCTAGTAGCCAATAGCTTTGGTCTAGGAATTTGTTCTGAGCATGCGTGGCACTTTGTCCGTCGGAGTAGGCTACACATGATCGGAGTATGTTCGATCGGAGCATGTTGTCGGAAAATTTTATAGACAAGTTGGGAAAACTTGGTCCGTCGGTAAATCCGACGGAAACAGTCCGATGGAGACCACACACAGTCGGGTTATCCGACAATACGATCCGATCGGACATATTCCGTCAGAATCTCCGACCATGTGTACAACGGCTAATACCACACCTTATGCAAATAATAATAATAAAAAAAATAATCAGTAATTGCAATATCACATAATAAAAAAGTCCATATAAAACACAAATCTTGATGTGATTTCTATCACAACCGTGCTTTTCTTTAAACACTGCACACCTCCACCAGCTATTTTACCTGCTCACCTCAAGAATGAGTCAGGCAGACTCAAACACAACTTTTGTCTTGGATTCTTGCAAAAAAAATCTCCTTTCTACTCTGGTTCAACTGCTCACCTCCCACCCTCTTGTAGTTTCAGCTACTCCCACTGTGCTTTGCATTGGTAAAGAGTTGATCTCGCTTACAAACGGCCTTTCTCCTTGGACTCTCTTCCTCTCATAAGAACTCGTTTCTGTGTCATGTAATTACAAAACACAGCAGATATAGTGCTCTCTGTTTCTCAAATGTATAAAAACCCTGCTTAAAAAGAGGACACTTACAAGGTATAAAACAAGCACTCGCATGTGTATATAATGAGAGCGTCCGCTTGCTCACCATCGTGGCTGTGTGACGTAATAGGCTCGGTTTCTCCCCTCTGCGCGCGTATCGACCTTTGATTGGTCTTCCTAAGAAGATGGGTGGGACACCTCGCCTGAGTCTTTATATATTCTGTCGTTGTTATGGCAACCTCTCAGGCTTCTCCCAGGCAGTTTCACATGATTCAAGGAACGCCCACTTCCTGCGAGCCCCAGGGCTCACTTTCCCTTAGACAGAATCATACAAAACTGATACGATACCACTATTGTGGCGTCTAAAGCCAATTGAACTAAAATTCTTTCTACATTACTCTCCCTAACTGCCACGGAGATGGCCCAATATACAAATACAATCATTTCAACAATAATCACTTTGCTTTTGCTTTAAAAACTATCCTTTAGCGCTGAGCTTCTATTTTTATTTATTTTTTTTAATTTTACTATCGGGATATATATATTTCGTTAATCTATATTATTGTACGGAAATAATATTTTTATCCCTATATATGCCTAAGATTTATGTGTGTAAACGAGTATATATCTTTTATTCTTAGGGAAGAGACGGGGGGGGAGGTACTATCAGTTATTCCTAATGAAGTCAATGTTGAGACCCTTGGGCACCAAGACCCTAGTCTCATATACCCAGGAGTACTCACGCCAACTAAGAGCTCTGATGTAATTCTCCCCTCTCCAATGTTTAACTTTTTCCACCCCCCAAAATTGTAGACCATGAGGATTCCTACCATGGACCTCTCTAAAATGTTTAGGAAAACTATGATCTTTCTTTCCTTTAATATTGTTTAAAGAGAAAGTAAAGCCAAAAAAAATAAAAAATGCAGCCTGCAAGGCAAAGGCTTAATGAGCATACGCATTATGCCTTTGCCTTGCAGGGTATATAGCATACTAGCTCATTACGAATAACTTACCTGAGATGGAAACCCCCGAAGCGACCCTCGTTCTCCTCCGCCATCTATCCCAGAGTGATTTCCAGGTATTGCAGCTCCGGCCCTGTGACTGGCCAGAGCCGTGATGACGTCACTCCCGCGCATGCGTGCGGGAGCCGCCACTAATGGCATGATCGCCATTAGCAGCGGCATGCTCAGTGCGCCTGGCACGCTGCGGTCTCCTATTGGTAGTTTATTTTTTTGGAGCTTCCTTCCTGCTCTCCTCCCCCTCTGCCTTGGGCTGGGAAAAAAAATCTATTTTAATCTTGAATCGATGTGAGTTCAAATAGATTCAGATTTGAGGAAAATCTATTTTTTTTCCCCTTCAGAGTTTCCGTAGCAGGGGGCCTGTCCGCCGACCCGTTGCAACAGGACAGGCAAAACAAGCAGCTTTGCAGAGCCCACAGAGGAGGCTGTATTCCCGATCTTGCCAGCAGTGAGGGGGCGGGGCCAGGAGCTTCACTGATGCGCTGACTCCGCCCAATGCAGCCTGTGTGCTCAAAAAAGAACGGCTGTAGTTAGTGCAGTGATCGGAGTGGGCCTGTCAGTGGAGCTCTCTGCCCTGCTCCCTCTACTGGCTGGGGAATACAGAGGTCCGGGAGCAGGGCCAGAAGCTCCACTGACACACCCACTCGCTCTGTTCCAAGTTGAGCTCCTGGCCCCGCCCCCTCTCTGCTAGCTAGCGAGCAAATACAGCCTCCTGTGTCCTCTGTGCAGTGCACTCTGCAAAACTGTCGGGGCCCCAATTCACGGGTAATCTCATGCAGTATGTCTGCAGTCTCTGGTAATCTCCTGCAGTATGTCTGCACTCTGACCCTCTCCTGTAGTATGTGTATTAATGTGCCGTTTTACTTGCTCAATGACTTTTCGTTAGAGAAAGGGTTTGCCTTTGCAATTTTGTTGATGCACTTTAATATAATTAAAAAAAAATTGATTTGAATCGTAAATAAAGTTTTTTATAAAAAAAAATCGCAGAATTTTTTGGGGGGGAAAATCGCCCAGCCCTACCTCTGCCTTTTTCTTCTACTCCATTTCCATTGTGTTCCACACTCTTTCCCTCCCCTGGGGGGTGCTCTCCAGATCTAAAAAATCCCTTCCATAAAACGCTTTATTCAGGCCTTCCAAGGGGGCATATCTATTATGCCCTTCCTGGTAGTTACCCATTTGTGGGCCTTCAAATTTTCCATTGGGTCTACCATAATCCTGTTGGGGCTTACTTGGCCCATAAGGGGATCTATATTTCTGTTGCATGGGATTATGGGGGCTGGGTTAGGGTTACCCTGAGAACCAGATCTAAATGGGTGTCTCCCATAAAAACCTCCTCTGTTAAATCCCCCTCTATTGCATCCATTGTTATAAGGTCTTCTCTGTCCTCTTATTAAAAGGTTGTTTCTTTCATTCATTGATGGACACAGCACTTTTTAATCTTGACCTTAGGGTTATATCGCCACCTTTAGTAGAGGACTAGGCAGAACACATAAAACAGGGGACAGTCCTCACTCTACCACCAGCTCCATTTTTTTTTCTGCCTAGTCTAGAAGGACCTGACTCCCTGTGGGGACTAATGGTCCTTTAAATTTTTTTCTTTTTCTGCTTTTTTTTTTTTTTTTTTTTATTCCTGTGATCTACAATCAACAGCCGGGCTGGGTGACAGGCTGGAAATATAGATCCTGGTAGTCTCCTTAGCCTGGCCATCGAGCGTGTGCAGGCCTTAGCTACGCGCTGGGTCAGCTACGACATGCCCCGTCTGGTCCAGGGGCAGCCGGTGAGCTATATCCTACAGCGCACACATATGACCGGGCTACTGCTGTCTGTGTCACAGCGTGCTGGGTGTTCCCTGGGAGGTCGACTAGGGGGGTCTCTCTCTGTCTTTTCCCTCCTCCCAATGCTAAGGGGCCGCTGTGTGACTGGGCATGGAAGTGCAGAGCACATGCCTGGCTGGGGGTCCTCTGGGGGGTCTCTGGGTCCAGGCAGGGGTCTGCACTGGATGGTTGGTGGTCCGTTAGGGTTTTCCCTGTTTTAGTGCCATTTTTGGGGTGTCTGTGTGGGGTCTGGCCACTGCTGGAACCGCGTGGTAATTTTCCAGTGGCCGCGGCCATTTTCTTGTATCCGCAGCCATGTGCTTAACCGCGGCCATTTTCTTGAAGTCCGGCGGCCATTTTCCCAGCGGTTTTGGATGCTTTTGCTGAGGAGGCTGGCGGCCATTTTTTTGTAGCCTCAGATCTGTTATACTCTAGCGCCCGGGCGTTGGTTAAACCTGGAACAGCATGAAACTGGCACAACACCTTGTGGCAGGCAGTGGGGAGAGTGGACGGTGGCAGCACAGCGCAGTACCTGGGTCAGGGTGGTGAGTCCTGCGGGGGGCCCCTCAGCCTGTGGCAGCTAGGAGGGTAGGCATTTTTTGTTGCTTGCCTTAGGTCCCTAAGGGTGACAGGCAAGAATGGGTCAGCATGGCGTCAGAAGCTTATACTTCTTCCCCAGACATCCCTGTTATATAGTGCTTGACAAAACCCGGACGACTAGAATCAGCGACCTGGCGCCTGGGGCAGCACAGCTGGGGGTATCCTGTCTCCGTGGACCCCCCCCCCCCCGGCGCGACCAGTAATTGAGCCCCCGGCTTATATTTATATATATATATATATATATTTATATATATATATTTATATATATATATATATATATATATATATATATTTATATATATATATTTATATATATATATATATATATATAAGTATTTATATTTATATATGTATTTATATTTATATATGTATTTATATTTATATATGTATTTGTATTTATATATATATATATATTTATATATGTATTTGTATTTATATATATGTATGTATGTATGTATGTATATATGTATGTATGTATATATATATATATATATATATATATATATATATATATATATATATATATATGTATATGTATGTATTTATATATATATATATGTATTTATATATATATATATATATATATGTATTTATATATATATATGTATATATACATTTTTTTTTTATTTATTCTAACACCCTAGAGAGTAAAATGGTGGTCGTTGCAATACTGTCTGTCACACCGTATTTGCACAGCGGACTTACAAGCGCACTTTTTTTGGGGAAAAATAATTTATTTAATAAAAAAAAAATAAGACCACTGTAAAGTTAGCCCAATTTTTTTTTTTATATTGTGAAAGATAATGTTACGCCAAGTAAATCGATACCCAACATGTCACGCTTCAAAATTGTGCCCGCTCATGGAATGGCGACAAACTTTTACCCTTTAAAATCTCCATAGGTGACGTTTAAAAAATTCTCAGGTTGCACGTTTTGAGTTACAGAGGAGGTCTGGGGCTAGAATTATTGCTCTTACTCTACCGATCGCAGCGATACCTCACGTGTGTGGCTTGAACACCGCTTTCATATATGCGTTCGCTTCTGCACGCAAGTTTGTCGGGACAGGGCGCATTTAAAATTAATTTTTTTTTCTTATTTTAACTTTTATTTTTATTTTTTTCACTGTTCTTTTAAAAAAAAAAACGTGTGTCACTTTTATTCCTATTACAAGGAATGTAAAAATCCCTTGTAATAGAAAAAAGCATGACAGGTCCTCTTATATATGAGATGGGGTCAGAGAGACCTCACATCTCATATTTACACTAAAGTGCAATTTAAAAAAAATTCGTAATTTGAAAAAAATAAAACAAATAAAATGTCCCTCTAAGAGCTATGGGCAATGACTTGGAGACAGGTGGGGGGCTGGGGGCTACCTTCCCTCACTCATCTCCATGTTCAGGCCAGGGACAGGTCCAGATCGCCGTCACGGACCTGGCTCCTAACTTTTTTAGCTGGCTCCTAGATTCCAAGCAAATTTGTCAACCCCTGCTGTTATAGCAATCGGTTTGCCGGCACCTGTGGTGCCTATGGACGCTCTGTCAGCGGTCCTGGAATCTTTTGTTGCCAGGCTAGAAACGGCGTGCGGGTGCAAGGGGGGGTAAAAAAAAAACTCCACCTCCCCCACTTTCTTCTAGGGAAACCTCTGATTCAGACTCGGGTCCCACTGTGACAGGCGGCCCCTGTTCTGACGTTTCAGAGGATGCAGACCAGGAACGTTCGGGCTGTAAGGATGACTGTGTCTGGGTCAACGCAGGAAAAAGCGCTAAGAACACTTCTCACAGTGGTGCGGGATACCCTAAAGATGGAGAATGCGGTGGGGGCATCTGCAGAGTTGTCGGTCACTTTTGGGTCCCACTAGCTGGTCCGCACTGCTAAGGTGTTTCCATATTTAACTTATTTTGAGAAGTTTATTTACAAGGAATGGGAAAGCCTGCAGCGGGCCTTTACAGTCCCGAGACGATTGGCGGTCCGTTTTCCCTTTTGAGGAGAGTTTCCAGTGGAAGGGTCCCCTTCTTTCAAGGACCCTGCCAACAGAAGGGCCGAGGCGGTTGCCCAATCCTGTTTACGGTGATGGGGTCAGCATTGCAGCCGGTGTTGGCCACGGCCCTGGTGTCACAGACACTTACTGACTAGGCTAAGTTGTTGCGAGTTGGAGAAAGGAACAGGTTTTCCCTGTCTGCGTGGAACTGGTAGACCAGTTGATGCATGACCTTAAGTATGTCTGTGATGCGGCCCTGGATACGGCCCCTTTGCTTTCTAAAGCCACGGTATCAGCAGTAGTGCTGCGCCTCTTGATTTGGCTTAAATGCTGGTCTGTGGACCAGGCATTTAAGAAAGCACTGGCGGATTTGCCTTTCCAAGGTAAGAGACTGTTTGGAGCCTTGCTGGATGACATTAATAAGAATGTTACTGGTCGAAAGAGTACTTTGTTCCCACTGTCCAAAAAGGGTAAGGAGCCATGCCGTAGGCAGGACTCCTCCTTTTCCGCTCAGAAGCGGATTTTTCATCTGCCCGGGTTGGCAGGTAAGTGTTCCCAGTCCGACAAGGTGCCCGCTGAGACAAAAGCGTCCCTGGTTTCGCAAACCGAACAAGCCTGCGAGCAGATCTGTTGCTACATGAAAGTTTGCCCCCGTCTAACTCTCGAGGTGGGAGGTCGCCTTCGGGAGTTTGCAGTCTGGTGGACCTCCCTCCTTTACGACTAGTGGGTCTGCAAACTGGTTTCATCAGGCTACAAGATAGTTTTTCTTGTCCGCCAAACAGATTTTTTCCCTCCAAACTTCATCTTCTTCCAGCCCGTCGGGAGGCCCTGTTTGGGGCAGTGCAGGACCTACTGCTGCATAGGGTGATGGTACCTGTCCTGACGTCGGAACGGTTTCAGGAATTCTACTCCAATCTGTAGACCCAAAGAAGGAATGGGTCCATCCAGTCCTTGATCTCAAGGCCCTCAATTGCTTTGTGAAGGTGCGAAGGTACAGGATGGAATAGTTTTGTTCCGTGGTCACTGCGCTTCATCAAGGGGATTTCTTTTAACAGCATGGCTGTTGAAAGCCAGGTGCTGAGAGACCGAGGACTGTCCGCTTCGGTAATCTCCACTATGCTGAGGGTGCGGAGGTCTTCAACTAGGGACAGGGAAAAACCGAGCGGACCAACAACCGCCCAGCGCACCCCCCTGTCAGGACCCAGAGACCCCCAGCCAGGTACGTGCTCTGCACCCCCATGCCCAGCCACACAGCAGCACCTTAGCATTGGGAGGAGGGAAGGGACAGGGAGAGAAGAAAGGGAGAGGGAGAGACCCCCTAGTCGACCTCCCAGGGAATACCCAGCTGCTCCATCCTGCAGAGACAGGTGGAACCATATTTGCCCCTCCTGCAGGGACTGCTGGATGCATTCCATGGACAGACCCATCACCCGAGCAGTACGGGGTGGCTGCCAGCCACGGCACACTGTGACATGGACAGCAGTAGCCCAGTCATATGTGTGCCCCGGAGCATATAGCTCACTGGACCAGACCGGGCATGTTGTAGCCGACCCAGCACGTAGCTAAGGTCTGCACACGCTATATTATCCAGCCTGTTACCCAGCCCAGCTGTTGATTGTAGATCACAGAACTCAAAAAACAGCAGAAAAAGAAAATTCCTTGGTCTCCTTGGGACTAGGCAGACTAGGCATAAAAAAACTGAGCTGCTTGTAGAGTGAGGGGTTATAGCCAGTAGGACCGCCCCCCTGGGCGGGTACTGTACAGCTTTGCTGTTTTTGTGTTCTGCTTAGTTCTCTCCTAAAGGTGGCGCTATAACCCGAAGGTCAAGATTAAAGGTGCTGTGTTCGTGAGTGAACTTGAGAGAGGATTTTACGGGGAGTACAAAAATCCTATTTTTTTTCCCCCCTCATTCCTGATTGGATCCTAAGGGAGCAGGGTGGGGGTTGCTCCATATTCACAGGTACTTCTGGTACAATGTTAATTATTATTTACAATAGCATCGCTCCTAGTGTGGCAAATTAGTTTCTGGCACACTGGGATTCTCAGGAAGTCTTCCGAGATAGACCCCGCCAGTTGGTTTATTTTAGATTCACTGTTGACCTGTTTATGACATGAAAGGGGGACATCATCAGTCTCCAGTCCTTCATGAGCAGGTTAACCACTTCCCGCCCAAGGACGTCATATGACGTCACTGACTTTCAGTGGGAATATCTGAATGATGCCTGCAGCATCATAAGTAATATCCTCCAGACCCTTTATTAGCTTTGTTGCCCTTCTTTGTACTCGCTCCATTTCCAGTACATCCTTCTTGAGGACTGGTGCCTAGAACTGAACAGTATACTCTACGTGTGGCCGGACCAGAGTCTTATAGAGTGGACGAATTAGTTTTATCTCTGGAATTAATCCCCTTTTTAATGCATGCCAATATTCTGTTTGCTTTGTTAGCACCAGCTTGGCATTGCATGCCATTGCTGAGCCTATCATCTATTAGGACCCCCAGGTCCTTTTTCCATCCTATATTCCCCCAGAGGTTCTACCCCAGTGTATAGATTGCATTCATATTTTTGCCACCCAAATGCAATGTGGGTACGGCGGTGGAGCAGATGTGCAGGGAGGTACAGTGGTGGGGCAGATGAGGAAGGGGGAACATTGGTGGGGCAGGTGAGCAGGGGATTACAGGGCTGGGACAGAAGAGCAGGGGGTTACGGTGGTGGGACAGAAGAGCAGGGGGTTACGGTGGTGGGACAGAAGAGCAGAGGGTTGCGGTGGCGGGGCAAAAGAGCAGGGGGTTGCGGTGGCGGGGCAGAAGAGCAGGGGGTTGCGGTGGCGGGGCAGAAGAGCAGGGGGCTTGCGGTGGCGGGGCAGAAGAGCAGGGGACTTGCGGTGGCGGGGCAGAAGAGCAGGGGGCTTGCGGTGGCGGGGCAGAAGAGCAGGGGGCTTGCGGTGGCGGGGCAGAAGAGCAGGGGGCTTGCGGTGGCGGGGCAGAAGAGCAGGGGGCTTGCGGTGGCGGGGCAGATGTGCAGGAGGGTACCGGGAGGACAGTGATCTGAGGTGTGGCGTTGCAGGAATTGGGGCTGATCTGATCTGATCTTTTTTGTTATAAAATCGGCACTCTCAATTTCTTTGAAAATATTTTTCGGCACACTGTGTCCAAAAGGTTGCCTACCACTGCTTTACTGCATATACAGACTTATTTTACTGTTGTGGGTTTAGCAACAGCTTTACATAGATGATTCTATTGTCCAGAAAGATACCATGTTACTGATAAGAATGAAGCACAGGCAGTATAGAAATGTATAAACTGGCAGATATAGCTTTTTGAGTGCAAAAGTGCAAAAAGATAACAAAATACTTTTCATAGCATAATTAACAGACCAAAAGGTAAACAAATATGGTTCGTTTTTATGGGTACAAGCAGTCTGTGTCTCCTTTTTTTTTGCTTAAAAATTTGTCTGATCGTTCATCTTTATGTTGTAGTTTAATTCATTGTTGACTGTTCTGCAATCAACTAACTTTCTTATATTCTGCCCATTGCTTTTTGCACTTATAGCTGGCAGTGATTGCCATGGAGCTCGGTAGCAAAGGGAGTCCAGTACAGTCAAGAAGTATAATCTTTTTTTAGGCAGCAATGACATTTTGCAAATGATTTTGGATCAAATGAATTCATATACAGTTCAGGCACCTGTATTAGATTGCTAAGAAAGCAGTTAATAAGCTGTGGTGTGAGTTCTATTAAATCACCGAGGACTCAGTGGTATGATTTCCTGTAAAGAAAACCAGACATGATTGGGTTTATGCAAGATTCTGAACATTTCATTTTAATTTATTATAATTTTCAAAGCTTACTTACAAAAGTTTATAATTGCCCCCTTACTTAACTTTACTTAACCTTTCCATGGGTGACTCTTAGCCCTTGTACACACGGTCGGACATTCTGACAACCAGATCCGTTGGATTTTGTCCAAAACTGGTGTTGCATACACACGGTCGGACAAAGTTGTTGCAAAATCCGATCGTTCGTAACGTGATGGCGTTATTTAGTTATGACGGGACTACATTCAGGCTAGTAGCCAATAGCTTTGGTCTAGGAATTTGATCTGAGCATGCATGGCACTTTGTCCGATCGGAATTCTCTACAAACCTTTTTTCCGTTGGAATGTCCGACCGCGTGTACAAGGGCTTAGAGCTTAAAGAGGTTGTAAAATAGAAGGTTTTTTTTTAACCTTAATGCACCCCCCCCCCCCCCCATACTTGCCTGAGCCCATTGTCGAACCTGCACTGTGCTCTAGAGTAGCAGCTCTCTCTGCCCTCTTGCGCTCTCTCTCTCTCCCCTCACAGAAAGCACACTCCCAAACAGCATGAGAGACAGATCACAGCTAAATATTTATTTCTCAGTTTCTCCTTAAAATTCCGGCACCGCTGCTGACACCACTTTCCCATCTTTCCCGGAAGCCATTGACTCCTGCTGCTGTCAATCGACTCCTGTGACGAGGGAGCGATGGGCAGGACCACGCCATGCTGTGTGTGTGTCGATAGATGCAGACAGAGTGGCTCGGGATCAAGCTCTCAGGTGTTCCACAATAGTGGCTTCCTATGGAGAGAAGAGAAGGAACTAGGAGTGCCACTGGGGTACCCGAAAAGAGGAGGATCGGCTGACTCTATGCAAAGCCATTGCACAGAGCAGATAAGTATGACTTGTTTTCCAAATTTTTTTATTTAAAATCACTTTAGAATTTAATGGCTTAAAGTAGTTCTAAACTTTACCTTTAATGCATTCTGTGCATTAGAATGAATAAAAATGCCCACTTAACTGTCCTACTCCCTTCTGTCCCTAAACACTTACCTGGCTCTGTCATTGCTCCATCAGTGTCTCCAGCTCCAGTACTGCTCCCCTCACTGCCTACTTTTTATTTAAGAAATTGAGGGCAAAATAGCCATAGGTTTCTGCTCCCATCAATCAATCTCCTGTGAGGAAAGTGTGTGTGTTTGAGGGGGTTTACTGGTGGGGAGTGTGTCTGTAGATGCATACAGCCCGACACAGAATCCAACAGGAGCTTCCCTGCACAGGTGCCTCCTTAGCACCAGGCGGGGACTGCCAGAAGAGGAGATAAGCAACCTTTCTGTGCAATATCGTTGCACAGAACAGGTAATTATTGCCTTTTTCATTTTAACCGCTTAAGGACCGCCTCCTGCACTTTTACGTCAGCAGAATGGCACGGCTGGGCACATCAACGTACAGGTATGTTGCTCTTTAAGTGCCCAGCCGTGGGTCACGCGCGGCCTGGTCCTGAGCTCCGCGGCACCTGCAGACCCGATCGCCGCTGGTGTCCCACGATCAGGTCACAGAGCTGAAGAATGGGAGATATGTGTAAACAAATCTCTCCCCATGCTTCCTAGTGTTGCTTTCACTGATCGTCTGTTCCCTGTTATAGGGGAAGACTGTCAGTGACGTCACATGCCAAGCCACGCCCCCCAACAGAAAAACACACACGTCACACTTAACCCCTCCCCGCCCCCTAGTGGTTAACCCCTTCACTGCCAGTGTCATTTACACAGGAATCAGTGCATTTAAATAGCACGGATTGCTGTATAAATGACAGTGGTCCCAAAAATGTATAAAAAAATGTCCGATGTGTCCGCCATAATGTAGCAGTCACAACAAAAACCGCTGATCACCGCCATTACTAGTAAAAAAAAAATAATAAAAATGCTATAAAACTATCCCCTATTTTGTAAATGCTATAACTTTTGCGCAAACCAATCAATAATCGCTAATTGTGATATTTTTTTTACCAAAAATATGTAGAAGAATCTGTATCTGCCTAAACTGAGGGAAAAACATGTTTTTTTATACATTTTTGGGGGATATTTTAGCAAAAAGTAAAAAATATTGCATTTTTTTCAAAATTGTTGCTCTATTCTTGTTTATAGTGCAAAAAAAAAAATACGCAGAGGTGATCAAATACCACCAAAAGAAAGCTCTATTTGTGGAAAAAAAAAGGACGCCAATTTTGTTTGGGAGCCACGTCGCATGACCGCGCAATTGTCAGTTAAAGCGACGCAGTGCCCAATTGCAAAAAGGGGCCTGGTCCTTTGGCTGCAAATTGGTCCGGGGCTTAAGTGGTTAAAAATGCCTTTGGTTTAATTTTAAAGTTAAAGTTTAGAAGACTTCTGAAATCTGACAGTGACTGTGCAAAAAAATGCCTGAACCCAGTCTCGCTACCCTAAGCTTCTATGTAGCATTTACCAGTATCAAATACTGCCCTGTAGTTTAGATCATACATACTGTAATCGCTTGGATTTTCTATGTGATACTGTTATGCACTGTCTGGACAGATCAAGTGTTATCCATGGAGGCACGACAATTGAGGTTGCAGCAACTCTTTTGCCACAGGGTCGGATTTTCCGATGGAAAATGTTCGCTGGGAGCTTTTTGTCGGAAATTCTGACCGTGTGTATGGAGCATCCCACATTTTCCATCAGAATTTTCGACACACAAAATTTGAGATCTGGAGCTTAAATTTTCCGACAACAAACACCGTTGTCGGAAATTCCGATCATGTGTACACAATTCTGACGCACAAAGTTCCACGCATGCTCTGAATCGAGCAGAAGAGCTACACTGGCTATTGAACTTCAATTTTCTCGGCTCGTCGTACGTCACCGCTTTCTTGACATTTGGAATTTCCGACAACATTGTGTGACCGCGTGTATGCAAGACAAGTTTGAGCCAACATCCGTCGGAAAAAATACCATGGATTTTGTTGTCGGAATGTGCAATCGTGTGTACACGGCATTAGACTGCTTACCTTTTAACAACCAGGGCCATGAGTCCTCCCAGAATGAGTAAGCAAGCCCTCCAATATGACCCGCTCCTTAACCACTTAAAAACCGCCCATAGCCGATTAACGGCTTCAGGGCGGTTGTTTAACTCTGAGAGGCCGTTACTTAACGGCCTCCCAGAATTCTGCTCTCGTGCGCCCCCTGGGGCGCGCACACGAGAGCATCCGTGAACGCCGGCTCCAGTGGACCCGGCGCATCACGGATCACGGTAAACGGCCACTCATCGCGGCCATTTACCACGTGATCGCCCCGTCAAATGATCAATCATGTTATGACGCCGGTTCCTCCCTCCCCTCTCTGTACCGATCGGTACAGCGGAGGGGAAAGATCGTGTCAGCAGTGCTGTGGGCTGCATCTGCAGTGCCCACATCGCTGCTCCCCGAATCGCTGCTTCCCTCTATACCCTGGCAATACTCTGCAATACCCCGCCAATGCTCTGCAATACCCCGCCAATGCTCTGCAATACCCCGCCAATGCTCTGCAATACCCCGCCAATGCTCTGCAATACCCCGCCAATGCTCTGCAATACCCTGCCATAAATTGCCATACCCAGCCATACTCGGAGGTACCCTGCAATACCCAGCCATACTCGGAGGTACCCTGCAATACCCAGCCATACTCGGAGGTACCCTGCAATACCCAGCCATACTCGGAGGTACCCTGCAATACCCAGCCATAGACGCCCCCCCCCCCCCTCGCCGCCCTCTGGTGCTTCTACCAACTCGCCAATACGATCAAATCCAGAATCTTTTTATTTATTTTTTTATTTCAGGCTTCCCAGCCTAGAGGTGAGATGTGGGGTCTTATTGACCCTATATATGACTGTAAAGAGGACCTGTCATCCCATATTCCTATTACAAGGGATGTTTACATTCCTTGTAATAGGAATAAAAGTGATCAAAAATGTATTTTTGGGGAAAAAAATGTCAAACTAAAATAAATAAAGTAAAATGAACAATAATAAAAATAAAAAAAATTTAAAGCGCCCCTGTCCGCATGTGCTCGCATGCAGAAGCAAACGCATACGTAAGCCCCACCCACATATGAAAACGGTGTTCAAACCACGCATGTGAGGTATCGCCGTGAACGTTAGAGCGAGAGCAATAATTCTAGCCCTAGACCTCCTCTGTAACTCAAAACATGTAACCAGTAAAAAAAAATGTAAAGTGTCGCCTATGGGGATTTTTAAGTAGCGACGTTTGGCACCATTCCACGGGCATGTGCAATTTTGAAGAGTGACATGTTGGGTATCTATTTACTCAGCATAACTTCATCATTCACTTTATGCAAAAATTGGGCTAACTTTACTGTGTGTTTTTTTTTTTTTTTAAGCACAAAACAGTTTTTTCCCCCAAAAAAATGCGTTTGAAAAATTTCTGCGCAAATACCGTGTGAGATAAAAATTTGCAACGGCAACCATTGTATTCTCTAGGGTCTTTGCTAAAAAAAATATATAATGTTTTGGGGTTCTATGTAATTTTCTAGCAAATAAATGATGATTTTTTACCTGTAGGAGAGAAATGTCAGAATTGTCCTGTGTGCTCCAGAACGCCTGATGGCGCTCCCTGCATTTTGGGCCTCTGTATGTGGCCACGCTGTGTAAAATTCTCACACATGTGGTATCGCCGTACTCGGGGAGTAATAGCAAAATGTGTTTTGGGGTGTAATTTGTGGTATGCATATGCTGTGTGTGAGAAATAAACTGATAATATGACAATTTTGTGGGGAAAAAAGGAAAAAAAATCTTGATTTTGCAAAGAATTGTGGGAAAAAATGACAACTTCAAAAAACTCATCATGCCTCTTACTAAATACTTTGGAATGTCTTCTTTCCAAAAAGGGGTAATTTTGGGGGCATTTGTTATTTTATGGCATGTTGGGGTCTCAAGAATTGAAATAGGCCGTCAGTACTTCAGGTGTGATCAATTTTCAGATATTGGCACCATAGCTTGTGGACTCTATAACTTTCACAAAGACCAAATAATATCCACCAATTTGTACTTATTTTTACCAAAGATATGTAGTGGTATAAATTTTGGCCAAAATTTATGAAGAAAAATTACTAATCTGCTAAATTTTATAACAGAAACAAAGAAAAATTCATTTTTTTTACAGAATTTTCGGTCTTTTTTCTTTTATAGCACAAAAAATAAAAAACCGAGAGGTGATTAAATACTACTAAAAGAAAGCTCTATTTGTGTGAAAAAAAGAACAAAAATTCCATATGGGTAGTGTTTCATGACTGAGTAATTGTCATTCAAAATGGGAGAGCACCAAAAGCTGAAAATTGGTCTGATTATTAAGGATGTTTAAGTGCCCAGTGGTCAAGTGGTTAAGTAACGCAATACTCTGCTCCTCTTTCTCAATTTAATTACCCAATAGGTAACTAGACCCTTGGTGATACTTAATTGAGAGAAATAGTCATTTGTACCCTATGGAATAAGTAGAATTGGAGCCTGTGTAAATACAGAGGTAAATAAAAGTCTTTCAGCATTGAGCTGCAACATCTCTGATCATTTAAGACTGAATATTCAGATTCTTGTGTAGACTTGTGAGGTCATTAATGAAAGGGCACATCAGGTTAAGATGAAAACCATAATGTTGTCTAGAGGTTATTTGCCCAATATTTGCTAATTAAGTAAGGGAGACTGGGTCGACGACAGTGATGTATTTTTCCTTTGGTGGTGTACCCAGAATGCCCAGATCTCATTAAGTTTTTTATGTTTAGCCTTCTAAAAGAAGCACCATAATGTATTGACCTTTATAGTCCAATTAGCAATGCTTGGTAGGCCTGTTTTAGGAGGCAGAAATTAGACTTTTAGTGGCATTAAGGAAATATGGTAGTGAACTTTTCCTAGGAGATATTATAGTTTAAGACACACAGTATTATGGAACTAAACTGATCCTCTGGGAAGTGGGTATCAAGGACTTGGGATATGTGTGCCTTTACTCTGTTCTAAAATTAGGTTAGGACAGGACAGTCTCACCAAATACCATATGTATGACTGTTTCCTTCTGACCACAACCTCTCCAGCAGACGTCTGAAGTGTGATTATACTCTTTCAAGTTTAACAGGGACCCTATGCCATCAGGTCATCAATTCATAACAAGATTGAGGCTTTGTGTTAAAAGAAGTGGTATGGGATTACTGGAGGATCTTGTGTGTTTGGGGAGAAAAGGTACATTAAAGTTCTCTTTCTTATTGTTTAACCACTTCGGCCCTGGAAAGGATTTGCCCCCTTAAAGAGCAGGCTATTTTTAGTGATACGGCACTGTACCACTTTAAATGACAATTGCATGGTTGTGTGACGCTGTACCCAAACAAAATTGACATACCTTTTTCCCCACAAAGAGCTTTTTTTTGGTGGTATTTGATAACCTCTGCATTTTTTTATTTTTTTTGCACTATAAACAAAGCGTATTTTTGAGGGGGGGGGGAGTTTTTGTTTTTTGTACCTTTTTGCTATAACCACTTCAATACAGGGCACATAAACACCTTCCTGCCCAGACCAATTTTGAGCTTTCAGCACTGTTGCACTTTGAATGATAATTGCGCGGTCATGCTACACTGTACCCAAATTAAATTTTTATTATTTTTTCCCCACAAATAGAGCTTTCTTTTGGTGGTATTTGATCACCTCTACAGTTTTTTTATTTTTTGATAAACAAATAAAAATATACAGAAAATTTTGAAAAAAAGTGTTTTTTGTTTCAGTTTTAAAACTTTGTAAATAAGTACGTTTTCTCCTTCACTGATGGGCACTGATGGGGCTACACTGATGGGCACTGATAAGGCGGTACTGATGGGCACTGATGAGGTGGCACCAATGAAGTGGCACTGATGAGGTGGCATTGATGGACACTGATATGTGGCACTGGTAGGCGTCACTGATGGGCACTGGTAGGCGTCACTGATGGGCACTGGTAGGCGTCACTGATGGGCACTGGTAGGCGTCACTGATGGGCACTGGTAGGCGTCACTGATGGGCACTGGTAGGCGTCACTGATGGGCACTGGTAGGCGTCACTGATGGGCACTGGTAGGCGTCACTGATGGGCACTGGTAGGCGTCACTGATGGGCACTGATAGGCGTCACTGATGGGCACTGATAGGCGTCACTGATGGGCACTGATAGGCGTCACTGATGGGCACTGATAGGCGTCACTGATGGGCACTGATAGGCGTCACTGATAGGCGACACGGATGGGCTCTGATGGGCGACACGGATGGGCTTTGATGGGCGACACGGATGGGCTCTGATGGGCGACACGGATGGGCTCTGATGGGCGACACGGATGGGCTCTGATGGGCGACACGGATGGGCTCTGATGGGCGACACGGATGGGCTCTGATGGGCGACACGGATGGGCACTGATGGGCGGCACGGATGGGCACTGATGGGCGGCACGGATGGGCACTGATGGGCGGCACGGATGGGCACTGATAGCTGGCACGGTTTGGCATGGATAGGCGGCACAGATGGGCACGGCTGATCAAATGGTGGAGTCTCCGTTGGAGACTCTTTACAGAGATCATAGTTGCGGGGTGTCAGACTGACACCAGGGCGTGCAGCGGCTCAAAATCCTGATCACGTCATATGATGTCCGGTCAGGATTTTGAAACCACTATGCCGCCGTGTTTTTGTTATAGGGCGGGCGGCAAGTGGATAATGCATATCCAAAAAATAAATTATATATATATATATATATATCTATCAATCACATTTATTCATAAGTTTAGGCCCATATATATTCTTCTACATATATCCGGTAAAGAAAAAAATCACAATAGACGTATATTGATTGGCTTGTTCAAAAGTTATCATTTCTACAAACTATGGGATAAATTTAGGAACTTGGTTTTACTAGTAATTGCCGCTAGCTGCAATTTTTTCTTTTTTCTTTTTTCTTTTTTTTTTTTAGTAGGACTGCGAAATTGCAGCAGACAAATCTGACCCCAAATGACACTTTTTGGGGACCAGTGACATTGATCAATGTAAAAATTACACTGGCAGGGAAGGGGTTAACACTATGGGGCAATCAAGGGGTTAAGAGTGTTCCCTAGGTGTGTTCTAACTTTAAGGGGATGGGATCACTGGGACATGAGAGATCACTGTTCTCGATCACTTGGGACAGAAGATCTGATATGTCCCCTGGACGTATGGAGAATCACCTTATTTACATAGGCAGTTCCCCGTTCTGCCTCTGTAATAGGTGATCATAGGTTGCCGGCGGACATAGAGTCCACCCAACCTGTAGGCACGTCAGTGCAGCAGGAGCAAGAGAGTACGTATATGCGACTGGTCGGTTAATGTTAATACAGTTTCGTTTCTGAGACAGATTTAAGGAGCAATTTATAAATCTCTGAGAGCATCTGCTCGGGCTTAGTTTCTGCCACACACAGCTTTAAAGAGGGACAATAGGGTCATCAATCTCTTATCTCTCAAGTAACAAGGAGATTAGTAACAAAGTTTGAAGTGACCTATTTTATTTATTTATTTCTTTTTCAATATTTTCTATACATTTTTTAAGAAAACAGTCGTTCACACATCCGCTTAATAAACTTGAAACCATAAAGAATGTTAATCTCAGCCAATGTTGAAATTAAAGGTCAGACATATTGTAAAATATTGTAGTTTAGGCATGTACAAGTACAATGCACTTATTTAAGTAAGCTACATCAGTAGTATATTGATTGCATAACAAAGAGGTAAAGAAAGGCATATAATGGTTATTTGGGCATCCTGGAACTTATGGCGGGTGCCAAGAGGTCCACGGTCCCCGAATTCAAAGGCATGGAAGGATCTTAGATATTTTTTTTTTTGTTTGGTAACATTCACAACCTCTGACGGATTAGGAGCTAGGTCTTGTTTCCAATTCCTGGTGAGAATTATTTTGGCTTATAGTGGTATGTTGGAAACTATTCCTTGGAAATGGGTAGGTAATTGCTCAATGCCTTGATTAAGTAGGGCTAATGCAGAATTGCGGTGATAATACCTGTCACCTCCGAGATCAGGTGGAAGGTTTTTTTCCACCACAAACTGTGAATACTATTACATGACCAAAAGACATGCATAAGGGTTCCCAAGTCGCCACATCCTCGCCAGCATAGGGGAGAGCTTGTGTCATACATTTTTGGCAGTCTATAAGGGGTGAGGTATCGGCGATGTAGAATTTTCAGTGACAGTTCCCAGTGGTTTACACAATGTGTAATAGTATGGGTAAATGTTATAGCTTGGATCCACTGGGCATCAGAGAAAGAGGATTTCAGATCTACTTCCCATTTGAGCATTGAGTTTGTTTTGTGAGAAGTGACCTATTTTTAACACTGTACGGGAACAGTTTAAAAATACTTAAAAGTATAGAAAATGTATAGAAAAAGTCTTGCCCATTTGACAACCATAGTAATAGTTATGTTGGTATTCCTGGATTTGTGTACAATGTGATATCAATGCTTATATTAAAGTTGAATGCAATACAAAGTATTTAAATTGGATTTATTTAGGCCTCATGCACACGAGACGCAGATGAAACCTCTGTTAAAAAAAAGCTGAAACGCGCGTTTAGAAACGCGCGTTTTGCCGCGTTTGCATGTCGCGTTTAGACGCGTTTAGACGCGTTTGCGTTTAGACGCGTTTATAAAGATAACATCATGTAGACCCTCCCCAAGCTCTCAAAGCATTTTTTTAAACTATTTCTGCTATTTTGATCAGAGTGAGCAGCAGCAGCATAGAGAGCAGTTGTACACTTGCATTTGCCGTGTCACTTGCCACGGCACCTGCCACAAGTTGTGGATTGTCCACTTGCCACGTCACTTGCCACAAGTTGGGGATTGTCCACTTGCCACATCACCTGCCACGTCACCTGCCACAAATTGTGGATTGTCCACTTGCCACGTCACTTGCCACATCACCTGCCACGTCACTTGCCACATCACCTGCCACGTCACTTGCCACGAGATGTGGATTGTCCACTTTCCACGTCATCTGCCATGCCACCTGCCACAAGCTGTGGATTGTCCACTTGCCACGTCACCTGACACAAGTTGTGGATTGTCCACTCGCCACGTCACTTGCCACATCACCTTCCACAAGTGGATTGTCCACTTGCCACGTCACTTGCCACGTCCCCTGCCACAAGTGGATTGTCCACTTGCCACGTCACTTGCCACGTCACCTGCCACAAGTTATGGATTGTCCACTTGCCACGTCACATGCCAGTCACCTGCCACAAGTTGTTGATTTTCCACTTGCCACGTCACCTGCCAAGTCACTTGCCGCGTCACCTGCCAGGTCACTTGCCACGTCACCTGCCACAAGTTGTCTATTGTCCACTTGCCACGTCACATGCCAGTCACCTGCCACAAGTTGTTGATTTTCCACTTGCCACGTCACCTGCCAAGTCACTTGCCGCGTCACCTGCCAGGTCACTTGCCACGTCACCTGCCACAAGTTGTCTATTGTCCACTTTCCACGTCACTTGCCACTTCACCTGCCACGTCACTTGCCACAAGTTGTGGATTGTCCACTTGCCACATCACTTGCCACCTGCCATGTCACTTGCCACAAGTTGTGGATTGTCCACTTGCCACGTCACTTGCCACAAGTTGTGGATTGTCCACTTGCAATTGCAATTGTTTAAAATATTTTTCTAATGGTTTTTCATCATTTGCAATCATTTTTGAGATTTTTAATGTAAAAAAAAAGGTCACCTTTAAAAACGCATATAAACGCAAACGCGGCTAAACGCGGTAGCGGCGTTTTGCCGCGTTTTACCGCGTTTTGCCGCGTTTTGCGTCTGAAACGCAGAAATTTTTGTTTCTGAACGCATTTTTTTGCTTCTGGAAAAACGAGATTAAACGCAACTGCATATAAACGGAAAAAAACGAGACTGTGTGCATGGACACATAGGATAACATTGAATGAGTTCAGGTGCAGTTGAAAAAACTGTCCAACTGCATCTGAACGCGCGTTTAACTGCGTCTCGTGTGCATGAGGCTTTAGGCTCTGGTCTTATAAAAAAATAAATAAATACATGTCCCATTTATACACAGTGTGAAAATAAGCGTTTTTGGTCCAGAAAATGTCACAGCCCTCTGATTTGACATTGTTTTGTCACCTGGGGACACTGACAGTGGTAGCCAGCTTGAGTTTCTTTGGTAGTTTTGCAAGTGGCCTTTCCTAAGGTCTGCAGGCAAAACTAAAAATTGGCTCCGACAAGTATTTCAACCTCCTTTCCTATCTGGCTGAATTCCTAAATTGTTAAGATATATGACTTGACAGTTTGCATTATTAATTGGAGAGCAATCAAACCACATTAGAATTGACTTCACTCATGTCCATTAATCAATTGACTCTGTTTTTTTTGTCTTTCTCAGTAAGATCATTTGCTTTACATTTAACTTCCACCTTCCATATTACTTTTCTTCTATTATCGTTTATGTCAGTAGTGTTGAGTTAAATAATTGTTCAAATTTAAAGTAAGGTCATTCAGGCCTTCGTCCAACTACTTATGTGTACTTGAAATGCCTCTGTGAGCAGTATAAAAATGATCGCTATATTAAAACCCAGAAACTCAAGTAGGTTAGAAATTCTCCTTCTGCTGCATGTTCCTAATCTGTAATTTATCCATGTTCTGTTATTTAGAATAACCTGTAAATTGTAAAAACCTATAGTAGGTTTACGTACATGAAAAACACCATTATATAGTCAATTGCATCCTAATGATGTTTAGATACTAAAATGGCTCGTTCCACTTTCTGGTCAAGATCTCTTTACTTTTATGCGCAAGTTTATTTTAAAGCTAATGTACTTAAGTAGCTTCAGACTGTATATAGAAAGAACTTTTTTTTCATTCTATTTTTCCTTCCAAGTTTTGAAACCTAGAGTCCAACCCACACCCTACCCTTTCAACACATTTATTTTAATTTTTTTTAGTCTCATCTTCTAAAGCATGTTTAACCAAAGTCTGATGTCCAGGTCACTGGCAGATGGTGATCCAGTGCTGCTGAAATGTCCATACCAACTAGTCCCTCTTGGTCTTCTCACTTCGACATTCTGCTTTTATGTTTGCCATAGCAAAAAATGCACCAACATGGAGCAAAGCATGATTGTTAATTTCACTTTTATGTTTTTAAAAGTAAAATTCTCAACAGCAGGCTAAGGGCTACTTCGCTCTAATGCCTATAGTCCGCTTTTGGCTGCCCATAGAGCTCTCCAGCACAAAATATATTCATATAATAAAAGTGACCTTCATATGGGTAGGTGGGTATGAAAAGTGTTGTAACTCTCTTTATGGTATGCATGCATATAGTGCAGCCAGAATGATGGGATCAGAACACTGTGACCATTAATTTTCAGACCTGGTGGATTTAACAATTTCTAAATACGCATTTTGAATGTTAATGCAGCTGTAGAATAGTATTTACTATAGGAGTCTTGGTCAAATTTTATTTTTCTACATGTTTACATGCAAGTCAACCTCTCCAGTAAAAGTGGCAGTAACGGGTTGTTACTGTTGTGATACATTACAAAAAGTTGTGTCCTGCATCTCTGATGTGATTTCCAGCAAAAGTCATGGATATAGAATTCAAAGGCAATACATGACTCACTTAAAACTTTATTTACATAGTTCAAACCAAAACTTAGATTTGTCCAAACAGGACAGAACAACATGGTCACTTTAGGGGCTGCCCTAATTGCTGCACATGCTCACCTTCCTTTGCTCCCTTGTCTCTCCATTGGGGTGCTGAGAGCGTAGAAAGACATGGTCTTTCCAGGTATAGGAAAGCATTGAATTCACATACCTTCCTCCCACATGTCGGTGTTTCTGTTTTAGAGATTGGATACCCAGGCGCTTACTTGAGCCAATTATATTTGTTCCTGATGGCAAAGTGCTAGGGAGTAAAAGGGAAGCTTAAAGAGGAACTGCGGTCTACTCACATAATTTGTAATAACATTTTTGCCATTAAGAGATTACTTTAGGGCATTTATGCTGGAACCAAATATGTAGCTTCAATGCATGTCCAGGGTTTGTTTTTATAACACAGACAGCATATACTGTAGAGAGGAGGAATGGGAATAGATATCGCAATCTATGCGGATGGCATTGCTACTTTCTAAGAAAATATGCATATAAATAGGAGGAAAAAAAGAAAAGGAAGCAGAGTATCCTCTACCTTAAATTCGTATGTCAGTAGCAAGACCAGCAGTCATTCAGAATAGATGGATCAGCTCTCTCAGCTTTGATGGGTCCACAGATAAATTGTCAGACTGGATAGGGAAGCCGCTGAGTGGATATCTACTGAGTGATGTTTAAAACATATGAGCCACCAGTAAATATGGACACAAAGACTACTAGCATGATTAACATAATAGACACCATTAGAACCCGACTAGCACACCTTGTATATTAATACTGGTGGCTACTTGCACCAGGCCTGCAACAGGTATCCAAAACTCCCTAAATGAGAGATCATAGGCAAATATAGTGTGAGATATACCCACTACTTTCACAACAAGCCAGGGAAAGTCATATAAAGCCAAAGCTTACCAGCAGTCTTAGGAATCTGGCCTTGTTACAGCAGCATGTGCTGTGCTCACGGCCATCCCCTCTTGAATTGGTAAATATGTAAAGAGTATGCAATGCAAAGAATATCAAAATATAAGTTAAACAGTAGTAACCAGTAGGTTACAGTAGTAACCAGTAGGTCCTGAAAGAACCTATGACCCCATGTATATAAGGGAAGAGAATGACCTTTTTATGGCAGACTGTTCTCTTCAAATCCGGATGCCATGGGCCCAAAAACTGTGTGGCACAATTCTAAAAATACAAGTTATAAGAAATGCAATACTTAGTGTTTGTAAAGTCACATTGTGACTTTACTGGTATTTGATCTGGATTATGCTGGCATTAACTATAGTGTGGGGGGGGTGTGGTGGTGGTGTGTGTTTTTTTTTTTGTTTTTTTTTGACAAGGCTAAATACCTTTTCTCACACCGCAGCTTTATGGTCACGTGATTCCACTCCGCTCGTCTTCCCTGATCTATGTAGATCAGTGGGAGCGGCTAAGATTCCCCTGTGATGTCAGCTGACCAGCAGAGGGAAGTCACGTGACTGCACACCTTTTAAATCAACACACACACACACACACACACACACACACACACACACACACACACACACACACACACACACACACACTATAGTTAATGCCAGCATAATCAGAAGGGGATTCATGTATTTTTGCTGCATATTGCAGCTAAATACCATCAGGAGGGGCAGGGAGGAGGGCCGCTCTCATGCTGACAGTCAGGGAGGGGGTTGGGTAGGGGGAGATATTCATAGCAGAGAGTGGGATGATGGAGGCACATAAACTGACCATGGAATCATGACTCAGGAGCCATGATTATCGTGATCTGCACAGACGGGAATACAGGAACAGACAGGATCAACCAGGCATATTACAACATAAGAAGGGACAAATTATACAACACAAGCACTGTGCTATAGATCATGCCTTAAAGATACTGGATCTTTTTTTCTTTTTAGGGTTGCAACCACTTTAATCTCTGAGAAGAGTTCCTTTAAAGTGTGCAGATATTGTGCACAGAATCCTTTAAGTGGGAGCGGAGAGAGAAGAGTGGAGAAGTCCTAGGGTGATGTAGATGTCGAGTGTCTTCAGCTAGCTTAAAAGAGACCCAGGAGTGCTGTGCAATGGCGACCAGCAACAGAAAACTGCACGTGCAAAGTTTATCCCTTTTTGAAGATTTAATGTACAGAGATGGGATAAAGGTGTCTGCATGCACTGTCTTTGTAGGGGTGGGCTTCTGCCTGCTCACCAGTCCTCATGATAGCAAGGCTCTATCAAGGAAACAAGGATGTCCCAGAACATTCTCTTGAAAAATCGACAACCAGTGAAGGGTGCCTGGTTGTGCACCTAGTGACACTGGGATTCTGCTGGGTCTGTACCAGTGATGGTGAGTAACCCCCGACAACCATTTGGCTGACAGGGAGCGGGCAGTGGTGAACCTGCTCGCTTACTGGCTAGAGAATCTCCACGCTGCCTAGGCCACGGCGCCTGCTCGCATCCTCCGGAGTGGCTAGGTCCGTGCTCTCAGCTAAAGGCCATGGTCCCAAGAGAAAGAATCCCCTTCAGACCAAGCTGTATATGCCATCACCCAACATTTTTCTATCTTCAGCCAGCTAACTCCTCAGACCACATATCCCACAATCCCTTGCACTCAGCTGTGTTCTCTGCTTGCTCTGCGTTCAGGAGATGATAGTGTTCAGGCTGAGCACTAGAGGGAAACAGGCTCATTGCAGCTGGTATTACAGTATGTCCCTCGTTTGCATAGTTAGCCAGCACCTGGCTACATTAAATATACAAGTACACGAACATGTCAAATTGATGACAGTGCTTTAAAAGTTAACCCGGTCGGCATCCAGCACACAAAGCTCCAGAACTGCTTGCTCTTTGTTATACTTTGTCCCATGCCTTTCTATTTTTACCTTTTGTTGGACAGCTTGGCATGCATGTAGATATAAAAAAAAAAAATGAAAAAAAGATATAAGTTATATAAATTAACATGTATAATGAACACCATCATAGCCCCATTCAGATTTTAGGAATACAATATTTTTGTAATGGTGGTCCTTTAACTAAAATGGACAAACTGGATGGCCTGTCATTTGCCTATTATGTGGGATCAGTTTTGTTTAATGTTCTTTTTTCATATTTGTCCTTGCAGCCTTATCAAGCATTTACTTGTTTATATGTGACTAATGCTGTGGCCCTTTATTCTGGCGTATGTTGTAGCTTTTAATGAGATGATGGCGTGATTACCCATGAGTTAATGCCCACTTTGCTCAAGCTGAGGTGAAGCTGTGTGGTGTGAGAGGTACTCCAAGTATAATTTGTTGATGGCTTTGCTTATGTATATCCAGGCAGTAGGCTATAGAACCTTTTTAGAATCTGCATGTATTTTGTGCATTTACAAGTAGAGTAATGGGTGAAGCAGAACAGGAATACAAATGTCTGAGCACATTATGCGGCAGAAAAGAGCAGATTTACTGACATTGTGAAATGTCATAATAAAATGTTGCACTTTTCACTTTCACAAAACTGCAGAAAAATAAGTTGGATTTCGCTTAGAAATGGTGGCTATAATTTTAAAATAGTACTGTTGTAGGCGACTTGATATTCAATACCAAATGAGGCACAGCATTTATATCTTACCTTAAGAATATGCAGAACATCCATTTTATGGTTCCGTTATAGGTATTATAGTGTATTGGTAATGTTCTATCTATTATGCAATGTAGTGTTTGCAGAATTTAGTTGTTAGAGGGTCCGACGCTTTAAAATGTATGTAAACCCTTTGTTGCCTTCTGTCTATATGTGAAGCAAATAGAACCCTCTCTAGAGCGGTACATAAAGATCTATTTATAATAATCTTGTAAAATACCGATTTCTCATTTTTCAATATACCTGGCCATGTAAGGATCACAGACTCTCTCCGCACTGCACTGGGACCAGTGGGAGGTGTTCGCAAGCAACTGTTAATCTGCAGACATCAGAGGAGGAAATTCCCTTAATTTATCCATGGCCGCACGCTGAAGCTCTTCTTTTGAAATGAAAATGACAACCAAAAGACAGTTAAGCTGCATTTTTATCACCACCCCTCAACTTGCAAAGGTAGCCAGGCATGCTGCAACAAACATTATACCCTCTGTCGTGTTTGACATTCAGTACCGCCACATGACCCATTCACGTTGAAGGGGTCACACTGCATTCACTCACATACGTGCAGTTACGGCGAGGTGGTGCAGGTTTTACGAGGTTAAATCAGGATTTAGGAAGGCAACATATTTTTAAAGCATTCCATCGCGTATCTCTACTCAGAGGCAGCAAGTCTGCCACATGTGTAAATTTAGTCAAATAAAAGACAAAATATGATGTTTCATCTGTCAACCACCTTTACTGTAGCCATCCACCGAGCTGCCAGATTTAGTCACTTGGGGCTTCTAGCTATGGGGAAGGAGCTGCTGTCGACCTGCTGAAGTCTCCGTAAAGAAATAAAAAGTCATATGGGCAACTTCCAGAGGACGTGAATGATTTCCTCAGTGGATAACCTGAGCATGCACACAGAGTGGCAATGCAAAAGACCGAATATTGGCTGCGATAATATTGCCACTCAGGAAGGGAAGCCGGGGAAATGGTAGGCTCAGCCAGGTATTTACCAGCAATGCATTTGGTATAAAAGTAAATGTTGAGCACACAGACAAAATATTTTTATATGCAAAGACATTCAAAACATTTTTTGGTTTAGTAACACTTTAAAGCTGAACTACGGGTAAAATACTATATAGTAAATTTATGTATTTTACAATTTTCTAGGGCTCCAAGTTCCTGAATTTAAACTGGTATAAGTTCTCTTTGTACTTCCCCTCCCCCCTGCAACTCGGGTGTATACATGTGCTGACAAGGAGAATGTTGATGGTACCAACCTGACTCTTGTCTGGCAGGGCTGTGTAAGTGTTAGGACTGAATGAGGGCTGTGCAAGTGTTAGGACTGAATTTACAGAAATACAAATCTTTTGATAGCCACAGCTGATCATATACATATTTTTAAATCAAAAATACCAAGTTGTACCGGCGCTCAACCTCCCCCTTGCTGTGCTTGATTTTTGATATTTTTAAATGGTGTTTTTTTTATTGGCTTGGAGTTAAATGAGTTTATCTGTCTCCAGTGGTATGTTGAAAGTTTATAAGGATTTAGACACACTTTTCTTTCACTTCCCCTGCAGCTCTGTTCAGTCGCCAGGAGAAGAGGAGGAGGGCTATGCACAGGGTTACTTTGAAGTATATCCTTCATGAGACAAATATGGAGGTTGAAAATGCCAAAGGATTGCTCTGGATTGCGGCATGGATGTCGAGGGGAGATGAGTCTCCTGCATGCATATCACATCAGCATCCAAACGCTTGATCGTGAGAAGCATGGCCAGTCATTTAATTGGATTGGTTAAACCCCGGATATTCCACGACCATATTCTAGTCAGCTTAGACATTGTAATATCATAACAATAAGAGTAAGAATAGACCTTGTGAGCATTACATGGTCAGATAGCAATACCTTGTGACAACTAGCACTTTAGAGACTGTGTCCAGTTGGAAAAATTTATAAAAGCATCCAGTTTCAGTAAGTGATTCATCAGCAGATCTATAGATGCAAAAGTGTTGTGGAAGGTAGGAATCACAAATAGTGGATAAAATAATGGAGAGACCATGGTGAAAAATTCAGAAAAAAAAAAAATTGAAAACGAAACAAAACTGGCCAACAGGGCCTTAAATGCTTGCCATAAGACGGCTAGAGGTCTGTACGAGACCATCTTGAGGGCAACAGTGGAAGTGCACTTTAGTATCTCATAACTTCTCAACAGCGAGAATGAAAGCCGTGATTGTAGATAAAACTTTCTCTGACGGCTATCTCTGCCTTGACAAACTGTCAGTGGGGAAGATAGGAAAAGAGTTCTGTATTAAGCTCTGGAACTTTATATTTCATGACGGGGGCAGGGCGCCTGTTGCGTGCTTCATGAATTGTTCTTCTCGGTCCAGCCATTGTACAACTGCAGACGTGGAGTCAATACATTGAGCCTGTTGTTTCTCCAGATCAGCTGAGAAATCCTGGAAAAGGGATATTTTAGAGTTCTCAATCTTCAGGGCAGCTGGTTTCATTCTGGCATTGTACAGAATTGCATCTCTGTCCTTGTAATTGAGACGCTTAAATAGGAAGGGCCATGGGGGAGCTCCTGGCTGTGGAGGCCTAGCTGGTACTCTGTGTACCCGCTCCACCGAGAACATGGGGGAGAACACCTCTGCCAAATGCATTGAGCAGCCATTTTTCAATGAACGCCACAAGGTTCTTCCCCTTCATTCTTCCAGGCATTCCTATAGCTCTCACGTTATTTCTCCTCATCCTATTCTCCAAGTCTTCTAAACGAGAAGTGTGGTTATTGTACATTAGGTCCCTTTGCATGGGCACCACGTCTTCTATGGAGCTCACCCTCCCCTCCAGGGCTGTTGCGCTCTCCCTCAACTTTTGAGTGTCTTGGCACAGGAGAATGATTTCTATCCCTTTATTTTAGCTGTGAGTGTTGCTATAGAGATGTTGCAGGGGTTCACAGCCATAAAATATCCCGCAGCGTGAGCTCACCTTCAACATTAGGGCTGGTGGGGATATGCGGCCTAGCAGGGGTATCCCCTGGAGTACTCACTGCGTCCCATGCAAAACCGGCACTGTTGGTGTCTTCCAGCGGCACTGTCCTCAGCCTCTGATTCACCTCCGGATGAATCCTCGGGAGTTCTGGAGGAGGCCTCTGGGTCTGTAGAGAGCGACACGGAGAACAACTTTTCCGCTGCCTCCCTGTGTTTCTCCTTAGAGCGCTATGTGAGGGCGCCATTTTAGCCCATGAGGTCCGTGGACCTGGACAGATTTGGCAGTTTTACAGCGGACATCAGGGTTGTAGCACTGAAATACCAGTACAGTCTGGCACAGGGAATCTTCCGACACCTGGTAAGCTGTGTGTGGAGCGGAGTAGATCAGTTCCTCAGGATAGATGAGCGGAGTTTCGGCTGAGCGAGCTGAAAGAGCGTCCGGCTACATCCGCTGCCTGGCCACACCCTTTTATTGTCAGTTTTAATTTCTTGATGAACAATATAAAGGGCTATAATCTCTTTAATGTTTTTCTATATATTTTTTCGATGGAGAAATTTAAGGCTAAAAGTCTTACTAATGTGTTATTGTGATACGATATGTATTATTTCTATGCATAGGTTTTTATTGTTCTTACTGCCGCCTGAAAGCAATAGGTTTTCAGTAATGACTGGTAGCTTGTGATCCTAATAATCTAGGCTGCCTAGGTTGGAAGACTGTGTACTCCCTGCAAGAGAAAAAAAAAAGAAAAACTGTCCAACATGTTTGGCATCATGCCTCAATGTAGACATTTTGGGTGGTGCAAATAATTTTTTGCTAATCTGTTGGAAAATGCCTTACCTGAAAATCCTGCCAGTAACACTACTACCCTGTTTCCCCCGAAAATAAGACCTAGCGTGATTGTTGGTAATGGCTGCAATATAAGCCTTACCCCCCAAATAAGCCCTTCCCTTTTTCCCTGAAAAGAAGACCTACAAGGACTTAAACTAGGGCTTATTGGGGGGGTAGGGCTTATATTGCAGCCATCACCAACAATCACGCTAGGTCTTATTTTCGGGGAAACAGGGTATTGGTTGCAGACTGAAAAAGCTAAGCTGCTACCTCTTAGCAGCAGCATTGTTAGCTTGTTATAAGATTGCCTTAATTTGACTGTTGGGCTGCCTATAAGGTATATGTGCTAGAAGGTACTTGGATACATTTGTAAAATGCCTCCTTTTTCTATTACTCAGCTCTGAAATGGTTACTTTTATTGCAAATTATATCAATGTATGTCTGCTAATCAAAACACATACCGACCACAACCTTTGGTTGGGTTTGTATAGATCACCTAGCAGTGTACTGTGTTTTACCTTTAAAGAGATTGACTATGGGGTTGCTGTACTAAAGGCAAATATATGGTGTACTTTGCAGGTGTTGTTGCATTCTGCAAAGGGCATTTGCTCCAGTAAATGAGGGTAAGCTTTGCTGACTTCCATCATCCAATCATGTGCAAGCAACATTTTTTTTTTTTATCTATGCATGTGATTGGGTATTCTTTGCAAAGTGAAGTTTCACCTTATTTACTAAGCTCTGGAGCAAATGCGCTTGCAAACTACAGTGTGTTTGCCTTTAGTAAATCCGTTCTTTCGCCATGAAAAGTGAATTTGATGACCCCACATAAGTTTCTCTACATATGTGCCTCATGTCCTAAGAGTGCCTTTTTCTGTGCATACATCTTATTCCTTTCTATGCTGGCTCCTGGCCTTTTATTTCAGGCTAGCTGTATGCCAGGGTGGTAACTTAAAGATACTTTCTGATTGGCTGGATGAATTACTGTACTAGATTTGTCTAACTCATTCATTCTCATTGAAGGGTCCATGGAACCCTATGGATCCTCCAGAGGTTTTTTTGGGCTCCTTGAGCAGTGGCTTATTGGCCTCCCATCTAATGGTATCTGCATAGTCAGAGCCAGTGGCATACCATTTACTATTTCTAAGGGCTTTCCACTGACCACCAATGAGAGGGGTACTCTTCCCACTGTCCACCACTGATGGGGTTATTCTTCCTACTGTCCACCACTGATGGGGTTATTCTTCCCACTGTCCACCACTGATGGGGTTATTCTTCCCACTGTCCACCACTATTGGGGTTATTCTTCCCACTGTCCACCACTATTGGGGGTATTCTTCCCACTGTCCACCACTGATGGGGGTATTCTTCCCATTGACTACCACTGATGGAGGTATTCTTCCCACTGGCCACCACTGATGGGGGTATTCTTCCCACTGGCCACCACTGATGGGGGTATTCTTCCCACTGGCCACCACTGAAGGGGGTATTCTTCCCACTGGCCACCACTGAAAGGGGTATTATTCCCACTGGCCACCACTGGAAGGGCCTTTGTCACCATTGGCCACCAATAAAAGGGATATTGTTTCCATTGACCACCAGTAATGGGGGAATTCTTCCCACTGACCACCACTGATAGGGGTATTCTTCCCACTGACCACAGTATACGGGATACGGAAACCCCTCACCAAACACCAACTCAAGTAGTCATTTCCCCAGTGACCACCAATATAATAAAGTCTGTTTCTCTTTTCTGGCCGTTATTTAGTTTTAATCTTGTAGTTACTACTGCAAAGGTTTTTTTTTATGGTATAGAAAGCAGGGGTCAAATAAGTACACCCCATTCTGTATTTAATAATATATGTAGGACCCCCTGATGAGGCTAAAATACTCTAAGCTGCAGATATAATTTTAGCAGAGGATCCCTACAACCTCAAAATGTATTCAAAGGATATAAAAGGTTGAAAAGAGTGATTGTAATTGAATGAGCCAGAAAATGTTTCATGATGATGTAGCCACGTTATGGTAGTGTTTTATCACAATTGTTGGCATTTGCCTTTAACCGTTCATGGCAGATAAAGAGAATAATGTTCCCCTGTACAAAATTATTTGAATTCATTTATTTTACTGCAAAGTGCAACAGTCTCAAGTAAAAATAAACTTCATTCCTGGAGGCTGTTTTTTTTTTTTTTTTTTAAACATTAATATCAGTAAGATCTCTTATCTTAAGAGCTGCTGCTGATACATCCCCAGACCATAAGATTAAGCTTTTTTTTTCAGAGAGGTTTCTGGATTGACAGCTCAGGTCTGTCGGTAGACTGAGGCGGCCCGGCCTGGTAGGTTCAGGCCATTTCACCCTTCAAGTGAGAAACCTGTAAGAAATCCCTCTGCTGCCATGAAGCATTTTTGTTATTCTTTTCTCAGAAAAATGATTAGCTCACCAACCGTGCAAACAATGAATGTTATAAATGACTTGCCTTTTAAAGCCTGGGCTGAAAGGCTTCAGTAGCTGTATGTTCAAGGCCTTATATTTTCTGAAGGTTCACCAAGTAGCACTTTAGTGGATATGTGGCAGAACAAATCTCGATAACGTGCTGTTCCCTGGAAGGCGGTATGGATTATATCTGATGATTTCAAGAGCTTTCATGCTGAAGAAGAAAGCTCTCAAAGATAAATTTCATAACTGGCACTGTGCTACCGTTACACTGAGGCACTTTCAGATTGCCGGATTTGTGTATTGTATTCATTGTGTTCTGTTTAACATCACAAAACTACTTGTTTTCTTTCATCCCATGCAAACATACTTTAAGAGGGTCAATTTAAAGCTTCCAAGTAGTGTTGAAAATGACTGAAATGTCTGAAATCTTACTTTTTATTTGTAAGGCACATATATTGTTTTGTGTTTGTTTTTTTGGAAAGAAACTTTTGTACTATGAATAATTTGTTTTTCTAAGCTCACATTGATTTTTACTAAAGTTGACAGAAGAATGAAAAGGAGTAATGAATGGCATTGCTTGTTTTCCATTTCTTTCTTTGATAACATCTTTTAGCGTTTAGTATTCCAAGCGTATAATAATGTTTATACAGTCACTCCCAAGTTCCCAGTATATTGTTATCTATACATCTTCCCAGTGTATTCAACAGGATGGCAGTATAGATTCTCTAAACTTGAGGTTGTCTACAGGTATAATTAAGTCATGGGGAATCCATGCCCCACCTTTGATGCCTGTTCTGCATGACTGCCATGGTAATACGTAGATTCACCCTGTTTTATAGTGCAGAAAATGCCACCATAAGAAACATCCATGATCAGGTTTGCAATGAGTTTGGTGGGACAAAGGCTAGAGATCTCACTGGACTCCAAAGAGGTATTTGAATTTGCTTATCTAGTATCCATATGGAACTTAACTAGCAGTATTATGTTAACCTCACGTTGCAAGTGTATGTAAGTATAAATATATACTGTGAGGCATGATGTCAATACATAAAGTGGTTGTAAACCTCAGACATGAAATGTGAGCAAATGATATCCCTCTATAGTATGTGCTTGTCTCAATCCAGAGCACTAAGTGTTGTTTCTGTATTCTGCACGAGTCACTATTGAGAGGTTTTCCTGACATAAAGGAAAAAAGGTTGACAGGGAGAACTCAGTCTGTGATTAAAGTGGTAGTAAACTCTATTGCACCACTTATACCTACAGGTAAGCCTTCAATAAGGCTTACCTGTACGTACTGTGAATTTCTTCTAAACTTGCACTGTTTAGGAGATATTCAGAGTGCATGCAGCCTGTGACGTCACCGGCACATGCGCTCTGATGGTGTGGCATACAGTGGCTCCCGTGCGCATGTGTGAGTGTGACATCATTGCGGCCCCAGCCACTCATGTAGCCGGGAGCCACAAACCCGGAAGGAAGCCTGGGGGAAGGTGGAAGCCCTCTTGGAAGTGACAGCACAGCGCTGGAGGGCTTCATTCTAAAGTTTCTCATAATGTGGTAGTATGTGATGCATACTAGCACTTTGACATTGCTTTGCAGGGAATTTTTTTTGTCATTAGCTGCGGTTTACTTCTGGCTAAACAGCCTCCACTCTGTTCCTCCACTTACCTCCCCTCCCCTCACCTTACCTCCCCTCCCCTCTCCTCACCGTTTATATTCAGTACTTGTTCCTATTAACATAACGTAACAAAATAAATTCAAATTGTTGGTTAGATTTTTAAGTACTTTTTGCTTGTTTTCCTTGCTTTGTAATGTTTAGAAGGGGGTGATGGAGTTTTTTTCAACACAGGGGTTAAAAAGTTAGAAGCCACCCTCCTGCACTGTATGGTAATAAGGGATAGTGTGGGGACTAAAAGTGAGGTTTTTGTACGATATCCAGCCACAGGATTATTTTATCCAAGTGTGTGGCAAATTCTTTTTAGTTTTACAAGATTTGTCCTACTACAGTTGATATATTTTTGCATACAAAGTAAAAAGCTTGATGTCTATGAAACATTTATGTTGTCATTGTTAGCATCCCACAGTTGCTTTGCTCTGTAAAATATTCATAAAGTCTGAGCTCATGTACAAAGGCTGATTCTTCCCCTCAAATATTGAATGCTAATTTGTGTACATTATTTTCTTTGTGCTTTTCATAGTAAATCAAAAATACATAAAGTGTAACCGTTATGCATACTCTAAAAACAGATGTGAATATACAGTTTGTTTTTTATAAATGTTTATTTCTGCAAACTCTAAATTTGGGGGCTCTGCGCCACCCCTCACCCCCTTTAACCCTTCCCTTTAAACCTTTTCTGGTGTATTCTAGCCAGTCATGTGATGCGAAGGTTCCTTTCTCTTCAGTCTATCATCCCTAGGCGTTCCTGGATTATGCAGAATGGTGTAGATGTGATGACATCAGTTCTGCTCTGTGCATCAATATACAAGTCTATGGAGCTTTGCTCTGGGGTTGAGGCCATGACGCCCTGCACTCAGAGCTCAATTTACTAAGAAGTAAAAAACTGCATTTATTATTACATTTAAAGTGTTTGTAAACCCCTACAAACCACTTTGACCTACAGGTAAGCCTTAATCTAGAATCCTCCTAAACCTATATCTCCTAAACCTATACGGTTTAGGAGACATTTACAAAAAGACAGGCACCACTGTCTATGGCGCATGCAGGCGCACTGAGCACACCACAGATCACGGCGATATGTCACTTGTGTCGGCTCCCATGCGCATGCACGGGAGTGATGTCGTCGCGGCTCTGGCGAATCACAGCGCCGGAGCCACAAGACCCGGAAGTCACTCCGGGATAAATGGCAGCGGCGAAGATAAAGGAGTAGGACCGCTTCGGGGGCTTCATTCTCAGGTAAGTTATTCATAATGAGCTAGTATGCTATGCATACTAGCTCATTATGCCTTTGCCTTGCAGGTTGCATTTATTTATTTTTTTAAATAGCCTTTACTTCCTCTTTAAAATAACTCATGCAGTATTTATCCCAGGAACAGGCAATTCCCTAAAAACATGCCTTAAATTACTCATGCTCTAGATTTTTTTTATTTAGCTGTATTTAATAAAAATGTTTTTAAACCTTATTTTACCTCAGACGTGAAACATTTAGCAGTGGTATTCCTACCACTGTCAGAGCCAGTTCAGAAATGCTGGTTGCCAGGGAGCTGGCACCTGCCAGCTTCCTAACAATCAGTGACCAATCCTTGCCCTGTTCATTCAGTTGTCCGTTAAGGATTCCTGGCTGACAGTTGATTGTAAACAAAGGACCTGGTACACTGTTTAAAACCAGTAAGAGGGTTCCTCTCACAGGGCTCTTAGGGTCTGGTATGAATTTTGAGGTGGACTCAATCCCCCCTCCCCCCAAAAAAGTGAGGCTTTCCTAACCCATGCCAGTCCATGTCCAATATGGGGGGGGGGGGGAGGAGTACAGATGAGGACAATGGCCTCTTCCCCAAAACCCTGGTATTGTAGTTGTGGGGGGCTTATCTGAATCTGACAGCCCCATTTAACAATAAGAGGGCTACCAGACACCGGCCACTCCATGTGAATATATAAGGGGTACATAATAGCCCTTCTCACTCACAAAAAAATAATGTACCCTAGAAATAAAAACGCCCACATATTTGACAAGTCTTTTATTTTAAAAAATGTCCCACTTTGTAAATATGTCATCAGTCTTGTTGTTCAGCGATGCCCAAAATAAGTGAATCCTGCCCTTGTTCCAATCAGTATGTGTACCCCTTATGTAAAGGGCTTGTGGCCTTGTATGGTTGGGTGGGGGGGGGGGGGGGGGGCTGCTGTTTGGTAGGGAATTTGCAGTAGGGAAAATTGTTGCACCATTTTTTTCCTGTTTTTATGGCATTGGTACCCCTTAAAATTCAAATGGAAAGGGCATGGATTGGAAAAAGAGGAACCCTCACTGACAGCTGAAAGAGCATGGCAGGGATAAGTCACTGGTTGTTAGGATGCCAGCGGGGTTGCCAGCTCCTTCACAGCCAGCATTCCTGAGCTGAATTTTCCACATTAGCTTAATTTATACATTCGTTAAAAAGCAAGTGGCTAGACGACAAGATAATTAACAAATGTATTGGTCTTTTCCGTTAATTAGACTTTTGTTAAATAACAAGTCATATAACAAGTGTTTTCGTTTTTGCGGTCTTTTATACATGCATCTTATAATGAATTGGGTTTTGGTTTATAACGTGATGTTTAGAAAAAAAATTTCACATGGCCTAAATATCACATGCAATATTTAGTGAGTAGAGCCCACAGTTTTCCTGGAGTCTTCCCATCTAAGCGACACTGAGCCACCTTCACCTCAGATACCCAATGACATCTTGTGGCAAAAAAGTATTGCAGTAAACAGATACCAAATGGAAAACCAACCAAGTATTGCAGTCAGAGCTGTTTTTTTTTTTTTTTTTTTCCAACATTGCGTTTTGGACATGGAACGATATACCCATTGCAGTGTTACTATATGCACCCTAACGCGCATTGTTAATTATGTTATCGGAGAAGGGCAGTTTGTTTTTATCTTATCTACACTCCTTACCTGCATAGGCAGCTTTTTGGTAAAGGTGAACTAACCCTTTGAGATGCATTCTCTGCATTAAACTGGATGTGAACCCTCTCATATACCCATTGATGTGAACATCTTCAGATGATACACAGAGATGAAGCAAATATCCCTACATAGGTTTTACATGTATAGCTGCTGTTTTAATCTTTTTATATATTCTTTAGAAAGTTCAGATCGTGTTCGATTTTCTTTTCCTGGTTAGCAGTGCAGTGAAGCCAAGACAGCCGATTGGAGAAAGGCACACACCCCCTCTCCTCATAGGTAGAAACTTTCAGATCTGTTCGTTGAATCATTCAGCACTCTGCTAATCTATTTATAGCATCTTCCCCAACACAAAACTCGGGCTGCTTTTATCTCCTGTGTTGGGGAACTTGTCAGGAGTTATCAGGCTGATAGCAGAAGAACAGGGCAAGAGACCACTACAGGACATAATGCCTTGAAGAGTGATAAGAAAACAATACAGATATTTGTCCAGCTCAAATTTCATGAATCGAGTTTACATCCACTTTAGACTGCTTTCACACTGAGGCACTTTACAGGCGCTACAGCCTGCATTGCACCTGTAAAGAGACTCTCCTGTCTCTCCAGTGTGAAGCGGAGCGGTGCGCTTGCAGGACAGTAAAAAAAAAGCCCTGCAAGTAGCATCTTTGCTGCGCTGTACACCACTCCTAAAGTGCCCCTGCCCATTGAAATCAATGGGACAGCGCCGGCAAAGTGCCGCTGCAGCATTTTCCGGCCGCTAGCTGGGATCAAAAGCGCCCAGCTAGTGGCTGAATAGCGCTACTAAAACTACGGTAAAGCACTGCTAAAAATAGCGGTGCTTTACCGCCAACACCTCGGTGTGAAAGCACCCGGTAGAAAACATTCCAGTGCCTGTGGACATGGATTTAGCCATTGCAGCATGTTACTATATGCACACAAACGTGCATTGTTTATTACGTCATCATACAGTACATTAATCCATATGCCTTTTTGCAGCATGTACCACTACTTTAGCTGCATTTGGGATAAACTAATTTTATTTTTCTTGCAGTTTGCATTCATAAACTTTGTTGGGTTATGCAATACAATAAAATCCTAAATTCCTTCCAAAAGTGAGCAGACGACCTATAGTATGTGTAAACTTTCATGAGACCTGGAAAACCTAATATTATATTTTACGTGTGTCACTTCTCTCAGTACCTCTTATCAAGAAACTAAGTACAAATTATCGACGAGGTCCCAAAAACCTACTTTCGTTCTCTCCATCCATCCAGTCTGCTGGAGCTGCTGAGAAGGTGAAAGGACATTCCTGCATATTTTCTGTTTGTGCCCAAAACTCTTATGCTGCGTACACAAGGTCGGAATTTTGGCCAGCAAAAGACCGATGAGAGCTTTTCGTCGGAAAATGCGACCGTTTGTATGCTTCATCGGAATTTTGCTGGCTGAATTTCTGCAGGCAAAAGATTGAGCAGGTTCTCAATTTTTTTGACGGAAAAAGTTTCTATCAGAAATTATTATGCAATTCCGGCATGCAAAAGCTCACGCATGCTCAGATTCAACTATGTGATGGAAGCTATTGGCTACTGGCAATTGAACTTCCTTTTTCTAGTCCCATCGTGTTGTACGTCACTGTGTTCTTGACGGTCGGAGTTTGGTGTGACCGTGTGTATGCAAGACAGCTTGAGTGAAATTCCATTGGGAAAACCATCAGCTTTTTCCAACCAAAATTCTGATCGTGTGTACATGGCATTAGAGTTTTGGAAAGGGGGTGATATCAGTTGTGCATACATTTATGTATTATCTTATCCCACATAACCCCACCTTTTTTCTGCATCATAACAAAATGAACATATCAATGCTCCTGGATGAGCACATTGGTAGACGCTGCTAAGGCTTGTATTCCCTTGTGTCGTTGGTTGGAACCTTCAATGCTGTTTCAGTGGTTCACTTAGGTCAAAGTCCATAAAAGGATAGAAAACCCTACAACCACAATTAAAGGAAAGAAGGAAACCTTTTGTTGCAAGTGGTTTTATTGGAATACCTTTAGCTAATCTGCTGACTATATTTATATTCTTGCCATTATCTGAGTCCTGATGTAAGGACCTGATGTACATATCAAAGGAATGGGCTGCTGACATTGTGAGAAGCCCTTTTAACCCCCCCCCCCTTTTTTTTTCCTCCCCATATGACCCATTATCCTCCTCTCATACCTTACTCTGACTTGCCCCTGTTCCTTTCTTTCCTTCTCATCTATATCCATCTTCCTCACCTTCCCCCATCTCACCATGCAAGATCAGGCCATATCCTACGGCACTTCAACAAGAATTAAGAATGTTAACTCATGTTTGGGTGAGGACTACCTTGTGCTAACCTATTAGTGCCTGTTTTTTTGTTCTTTTTATAAAAATCTTTCTTGAGGCAAGAAGTTAGAATGGTTTGTCATTTTATGCACTACTGCTTTGGATTTTGAATTTCCATACCAACAATGAAGTAGTTTGAAAGTAATGCAAACAAACGTTGCAACAAAACTCCTGTATACAAAACAGTGTTGTGAAATGTGATGCATCGTCAGGTTTTTTTCCTAACGCCATCGAGAATAAAATGGCATTGCAATACTTTCTGTACTGTATTTCCGCAGCGGTCTTACAAGCGCACTTTTTTGGAAAAATTTACTTTTTTCAATTAAAAAATAAGACATCAGTATAGTTAGCCCAATTTTTTTTTTTTACATTGTGGAAGATACTGTTACACCGAGTAAATTGATACGTGTCATGCTTCAAAATTGTGCCCGCTTGTGGAATGGTGACAAACATTTCCCCTTCAAAATCTCCATATGCGAAGTTGAAAAATTTCTAAAGGTTACCAGTTTTGAGTTAGAGGCGGTCTAGGGCTAGAATTTTTATATATTATAACGATCGTGGCAATACCTTGTGTGGCTCAAACACCGTGTTCATATCTGGGCGCTACTCACATATGCGTTCGCTTCTGCGCACAAGCTTGTTGGTACGGGGTGCTTTTAAAATTTTTACATTTTTTTCTCCTCATTTTGCTTTTAAATTTTTTCGACACTGTCCTTTAAAAAAAAAAAAAAAACTTGTATTCCTATTACAAGGAATGTAAAAATCCCTTGTAATAGAAATAAAAGAATGGCAGGACCTCTTAAATATGAAATCTGGGGTAAAAAAAAACCTCAGATCTCATATTTACACTAAAATGCAATAAAAAATCTTTGCGCTGGAATGACTTTTGATGTCGCTTCTGCCCACCAATGCTATGGAGCTGAGCAGGGGCAATCTTTCCCTCACTCGGCATCCAGGCAGTGACGCGATTAGCTCTGCCGCTACCAGTGGACACCCCTCCCATCACTGATCTCGCAGTGAATTCGGCGTGGAGACCACTTTTATCCTAAAGAGAAACGCATGCCGTTCTCGGAAATACCAGGGTTATGGCAGCTAGCTGCTGTCATAATGTTATTTGGCGTCAAAGTACCAACGTACGGGTACGTCATTTTGTGTGAAGTGGTTAAGGTTGTTTTATTTATTTTTTCAGTAGACTTGTAACTGATTTAGGGTATCCAGATTTCCCCAGATGTAGTGGATTACTCAGTTTAAGCATTGTTTGAGACTATTTAGCCATTTTGATGCATAGAAGGTAACGACAAGGGCTTGCACTGAATGACTTTTCAGTATGTTAGGAATATTGTGCAAGGAAACAAGTCGTCACTGCTTGAATGTTGACTACTGTTACCCGTATACTATATTTGAGATTTAATATCTCTCAGCTATGATTTGGGTTAAATGAGAGTTCTTTGACCATGAGTGAAAGCTTTAACACAATAACAAAAATGTATTGGTACTGTATATAGTGAAGTAGACTAATACACAGCAAGCTATCTAATTGTACAGGAAAAGGGTAAACGTCATGGATTACATCAAGGAATACAGAGTATATGCCTTAAAACATTAATCTACAAACATTAGGACAGAAAATACATAAGGCCAACATATTTAGATACACATACAAGGGAGATTTCCCATATTTACCATTCACATAGAGGTTCCATTCACATGATTGCTCTGCCAGAGAGTGTGTTTCCCTCCCATCTAGTCTGTTTATATCATTACAGGTTGATGCCTCATTGGTTGGCATGGTGTGGCTCTGATTGGTGGGTTTCCCTATTCCTGGTTAAGGGCTGGCTACATCTCCAGTCCCTATACTTTGCATAAGTCAGCCCCCTTTAATGCAAATCCTTGTTGACTATTCTGAGCAGGAGATTAGAGAACTTGACCTTTTCCTGGGAAGTTAAGTATTGATTGTGGGTTGGCCTCCCTTTATTGCATATCCAAACATGGGATCCTTTGAAGTGAATATGTGTAGAACAATGAGGTTTGGGTCCCATTGTTTAGATACATAAGCCTAGGCACAGAATTGTCTAGTGTAACAGACATTTCTGTGAAGCTATGTTGCACTCCCTCCATAGATACAAGCTAAATTAAATATATTCATAATTACAATATTTTACAGCTATTAATGGAGATTTCACATACACATAAGCCAACACTACAAATGTCAACAAGAACATCAAAATAGATTGTAGAGATCCTAGTGATGCCAAGAAGTATGAAGACGGCTGATCATTCTGAGTCAGACATCTCTACATTTGTTATAAGCTTTCAATTAAGTACACAGTGACATTTTAGACTGCATTTGCATCCTATTTACATTCCATCTAAAGATATCCAATGACGTATTTAGTGTTCTGATTCTTAAATGTGGTAACCTACAGGAACCATTTAGAAGTCTTTTAAAATTAAGCCAGTAGTGAAAGATTCTCATTGTATTGCTGTGGTTGTGTTTTTTCCCTGTAAACTCTGGGTATGAATGTAATTTCATAACTTTTTTTTCCAGAGACTATAGTTGTCATTTAGGGGAAAAGGGTAGCTAAATAGTGCCAACAACAATAAATGTATAGTGAGACATGTCAAATCAAGCACATATGTATGCTATGAAGGCCTATATAGGTACATATAACTAGGTCACTTCAGTCACGTTCTATTGTTATTTCAATGATTGTCTCTATTAAAAGATCATCTGTGAATAAGGATTATTGGAGACAGCTGGTATGCATTTTGCAATAACATGCTTTTAAAAACTGATGTCTGACATGAATATTTTGTGGTTTTGTCTGTAAAAAGCAAGCGTGAGGAGTGTACCTGTGCTGTTGGTTAGAAATAGAGTGGGCATGTACCATGAGAATGAGAAGTCTGAACAGAAGGATTGTAATTATTATAATATTTATTTATATTATTTTCATTTAATTTCCTTCATCACTTATTCTCTGCAAATGGGTAAAGAAAGCAGTGAGATGAAAATCTTTTGTTCAGCACGACCAACCTGTCATTACCATTATCAGCACACAGTTTATTGTGGCACATTAGTAAACATTGTGACTATGAATGAACAGCTGGTACAATGTCTCTTTATTCTGAATAATATAGTGCTTCATTCTTCAGGAATAACTATAATTGTATTGTATGATGCTTTAAGGTCAGGGGCTTTGTCCAGTCTCCTAGATTGCCCAGATTAGGGTGTAGAGCGGGAGAAGCACATGAAATATTCGCTCTATTCAATTACATGGAAACTGATGCTCTTCTATAAAATGTTCTCCTTTCTTTATTATACTTCACGGGACACAGAGTGAGGCTATTATTTCTTACTGGGTTATAGTCCATCTCCTTCCCATACAGGAAGTACTTCGCCTCTTACAGGCTTTCCCCTTGCACACGCTGTTGGAAAAGGTGGTGTATACTGATTGGGAACATCCTGACAGAATTTTTGTTACTCCTAAGAGGTTTTTCCTCTCGTATCTCATGGAGGAAAAGTTTAAGAAATGGAGCATGCCATCCATAGATGCGGCAGTCTCTTCCTTAAACAAGAACTTAACTTGTCCAATGGATAATGCACAGGACTTGAAAGACCCGGTTGACAAGTCAGCCAGCTGTCACAGCAGTTGAAGTCTGCCAGTCCTTGGGATCCGGTCAGACGGCCTGACAGGCCTAACCAGGAGGATGATCTTGCCGAAAATAGGGCAGATATTCCTTGAGCGCTGTTTTGCTGTAGATGCCTTAAAGGATTCTATACAGGAAGTCTTTTGTCTGACTCTCCTGTCTGTACACTTGACTAGACTTGTCTGGCTTAAGAACTGGTCAGCCAAGCTTACCTGTAAGAAGTTCTTGGCAGGGTTCCCCTTCCATGGGGAATGTTTGGTGATGATCTGGACAAGTACATACAAAAGTTTCCCAGAGGAAAGAGTTCTTTACTTCCTGTAAAGAGAAGGACCAGGCATCCCTCATTCAAAATCACTGGGGCTTCCTCAGGTATTTCAGTGCCAAGGCAGTTCCGCCTACAACAGGGCACTAGAGCACAGGATGTCTGGTTACGATGGATGGGGAGATGGCGAAGGTATTGAATTCTTTCTTCTCCTCAGTCTTCACAAGGGAATTGGGGGGGCTTCAGTAACCAAAACTGCAGTGTTTATCCTTGTGAGACATCACAGGAAGCACCTCCATGGTCAACAAAGGGCAGAATTAACATTAGACTTGGGAAAATTAACATTAATAAATTACCGGGACCAGATGACTTGCACCCAAGGGTACTTAGGGAATTTGGTCAAGTAATTGCCAGACCATTGTTTCTAATTTTTACTGACGGTCTACTGACTGGAATGGTACCAGCTGATTGGAGAAAAGCCAATGTAGCACCAATATTTAAAAAGGGCCCAAAATACATCACTGGGAATTACAGACCAGTTAGCCTAACATCAATAGTATTTAAACTCTTGGAGGGGATAAGGAACTATATACAAGATTTTAGTAATGAGAACCATATCCTTGGCAGTAATCAGCATGGATTCATGAAGAATCGTTCTTGCCAAACCAATCTGCTAACCTTCTATGAGGAGGTGAGTTGCCATCTAGATAAAGGAAGGCCTGGTGTATCTGGATTTTGCAAAAGTATTTGACACAGTTCCCCATAAACGTTTACTGTACAAAATAAGGTCCGTTGGCATGGAGCATAGGATGAGTACATGGATTGAAAACTGGCTACAAGGGTGAGTTCAGAGGGTGGGTGATAAATGGGGAGTACTCAGAATGGTCAGGTGGGTAGTGGCGTCCCCCAGTGTTCTATGCTGTGACCAATCCTATTTAATTTGTTCATAAAAAACCTGGAGGTTTGGGTAAACCGTTCAATCTCTGCATTTGCGGATGATACGAAGCTAAGCAGGGCAATAATTTATCCACAGGATGTGGAAACCTTGCAAAAAGATCTGAACAAATTAATGGGGTGGGCAACTACATGGCAAATGAGGTTCAATGTAGAAAAATATAAAATAATGCATTTGGGTGGCAAAAATATTAATACAATGTATACACTGGGGGGAGAACCTCTGGGGGAATCTAGGATGGAAAAGGACCTGGGGGTCCTAGTAGATGATAGGCTCGGTAATGGCATGCAATGCCAAGCTGCTGCTAACAAAGCAAACCGAATATTGGCATGCATTAGAAAGGGGATCAACTCCAGAGATAGAACGATAATTCTCCCGCTCTAAAAGACTTTAGTCAGGCCGCACCTGGAGTGTGCTGTCCAGTTTTGGGAGCCAGTCCTCAGGAAGGATGTACTGGAAATGGAGCGAGTACAAAGAAGGGCAACAAAGCTAATAAATGGTCTGGAGGATATTAGTTATGAGGAAAGGTTGCGGGCACTGAACTTATTCTCTCTGGAGAAGAGACGCTTGAGAGGGGATATGATTTCAATATACAAATACCATTCTGGTGACCCCACAATAGGTATAAAACTTTTTCGCAAAAGAGAGTTTAATAAGACTCGTGGCCACTCATTTAAATTAGAAGAGGTTTAACCTTAAACTACATAGAGGGTTCTTTACTGTAGGAGTGACAAGGATGTGGAATTCCCTTCCACAGGCAGTGGTCTCAGTGGGGGGCATTGATCTTTTCAAGAAACTATTAGATAAGCACCTGAACGACTGCATCATACAGGGATATACAATGTAATACTGGCATATAATCACATACATAGGTTGGACTTGATGGACTCTTTTCAACCTCACCTACTATGTAACTATGTAAGAGCCAGTGGCAAGCCGCAGGGCCAGTGCCAGAAAAAAAAATCAAACGTTCCTGTGGATCCTCCAAAAGAAACGTATTGTTTCAAGCACTAGAGCAGTTGGTTCATTAGGGAGTGATCATATAGGTTATGATGTCCGAAAGAGGCACAGGGTTTTATTCAAACCTGTTCACGGGTCTAAGACCAAATGGGGACATAAGACCAATCTTGGACCTAAGATCCCTAAACCAACATTTGTTAATCCAATCCTTATGGATGGAGTCAGTCCGCTTGTTAGTAGCCTCGCTCCAGATGGGATGCTTCTTAGCCTCTATTGATATCCTTCTGTCATCAGTGCCATAAATGCCCACCAACAATGTCCAGAAGATTATTTTCAGCCGAAGAGAAACGGGGAGCTCTCCTCCGCTTCGGATTCCTCCCCAAATTTGGTGTCTGAATCTGACGTTGATTATGAGCCTGTCCTAAGCAGTGGAACACTGACAACCTCAGAGAAGGATGAGAGCCCGCCCGCCAGATGAAGGCATTCTGGTGAGGAGGCAGTGCCATCCACCAGCACCACAGTACCTCGGCAAGAAAGGCCACGTACCAGTGGGGTGTCACCTCTGTCCCAAAGGGTTAGGTCCCATGCCAGCCTTCCCTATTCCCTTCAGAACCCCTTATGGCTTCCTCCTAATTCAGGAGAAGCTAACATTCCCCATTTCACAGCCAGGAGTCCAGGTGAACACAGAATTTTTCCCCAATAGCTTTTTTCCATTTCATTTTTACTGAGGACATGCTAGCATCAATCATGGCCCAGTGCAACCTGTATGCACAACAATTCATGACAAGTAATCCAACGTCCTATTATGTCCGTCCCTATGAGGGGAGAGCCCTAACCGTGGAGGAGTTCAAAAAATGTTTTGGGCCTCATATTCTGTATGGGACTAACCAAAAAAAATTGCGTTCATATTGGTCAACCCTCTCCATCCACCACTTGCCCATCTTTTCCTCAGTAATGCCCAGAACAAGATATCTCATGATTATGATATTCCTAAACTATAATGATAATACCCAGTTCCCACTCTCTGAAATTACCCAAATTATGATAAGCTTTATAAAATTCAGCCACTACTAAAAAAAAAATGTCTGAAATCTTCCCCCAGTTGTTTACCCCAGACCAACACACATGCATGGATGATTCCTTTATCAAATTTACTGGCAGGCTGGGCTTCATACAATTTATTCCTTACAAAAGGGCCCGCTATGGGGCAAAGCTGTATAAATTGTATGACCGAGCCACAAAGGTATACATATGCCTTCATGGTATATGAAGGGAAGGACACCAGCTGCATCCCCTTATTTGCCCAGACTACATGGGGTCAAGCGGGAAACTCATAAACCCACTCCTGGAGAAAGGCTACCATTTGTACATAGATACATTTTATACAAGTTTGCTCCTGTTCCACAACCTTCACGGAAGAGAACACTCCAGCATGTGGCACCATAAGGACGAACCGGAAGGGCTTTCCTCAAAGCCTCGTCAACAAGAAGTTAAGAAGTGGGGAGAATCTGACTATGGATAGTATTCCTGCCTGTTGCCTGGACAATTGTGTTTGCTTTTGCTGACCATGTCCCTGCCTGCTGCTTGTACTAGTTCTATCCTCCTGTGGTCTACTAAAACCACAGCAATACAGCATCAAAAACTTCACCATGCATCTTACTAAATACCTTGGAATGTCTACTTTCAAAAAAGGGGTCATTTGGTGGGTATTTCCAGGCTTGTTCGGATCGCAAGAAATTAGATAGGCCACAAGTACATCAGGTGTGATAAATTTTTTGATTTGCACCACAGCTTGTACACTATATAACTTCCGCACAGACCAAATAATATCCACTAATTTGGGTTATTTTTACCAAAGACATGTAGCAGCATAAATTGTGGCCAAATTTCATGAAGAAAAATAAAATTTTATCAGAAAAACAAAGAAATTTGTTTTTTCGAAATGTTCGGTCTTTTTTCATGTATAGCGCAAAAAAATAAAAATCTAGAGGTGATCAAATACCACCAAAAGAAAGCTCTATTTGTATGAAAAAAACTAAAAATTTGTTTGGGTACAGTATTACATGACTGAGGGATTGTCATTCAAAGTGTTAGAGCACTGAAAGCTGAAAATTGGTCTGGGCAGGAGGGGGGTTTAAGTGCCCAGTAGGCAAGTGGTTAGGAGAGCAAATTTTCAAAGGATGAGGGCTGCTCTCCAGGACTTAGACTGGATGGGAATATTGGCATCGCTAAACACAGAACAGAAATGAGAATTCTTCAAAAAGACTGTGAACTCACTCAACTGAACTAACTCAAATCCATAATGGGGATGGTATTGACATGGTCCCAAAGTAGAGAAGCATCTGGGGGTTTTGGTAAATCATAAGCTCAATAATAACATGCAATGCCAAGCTGTGGTTTCCCAAGCGAGCAAAGTCCTTTCTTGTATTAAGAGAGGTATGGACTCCAAAGAGTGATATCATTTTGCCCCTATACAAATCATTAGTAAGACCTCATCTGGAATATTCAGTTTAGTTTTGGGCACCAGTTCTCAAAAAGGATATCGGGGAAGTGCAGAAAAGGGCAACCAAACTGATAAGAGGCATGGAGCAGCTCGGCTATGAGGAAAGATTTGAGGAACTGAATTTTATTCTCGTTTGAGAAGAAGAGATTAAGGTGATGATATAATCAACATATACAAATATATAAGGTGTCCATATAGTGAACTTGGTGTTGAGTTTTTCACTTGATGGACAACAGAGGGCAGGGGGGCACTATTTGCGCCTAGAGGCAAAGATATTTAATCTCCAAATACGGAAAGGTTTCTTCACAGTAAGAGCCGTGAAAATGGGGAATAGGCTCCCTCCAGAGGTGGCACACAATATAACTGGATACTAACATTTTATATGTAAAGTTGATCCAGAGAAAATCTGATTTGCCTCCTGGGAGGGTGTCGGGAAGCAATTTTTTTCCCCTGCTGAAGGTTTTTCGCCTTCCTCTGGATCAACTGTGGGTATCGGATTGAGTATATGGGATTGGTTGATATTATTATTTATGGTTGAACTAGAAGGACTTTTTTTCAACCTAACTATATAACTTTAGTTGCAGTCAAGTGGTACTGCTCTAGGCACACCCACAGGCCAAAGTTCCTAGTCTTTCTTGTGTCCAAGCAGCAGAGGGTGACTACTAGAGGTCAACCGATATGGGTTTTTCTCTGGCCGATGCCGATACCGATATTTAGAAATCGCCATGGCCGATATATGATGCCGATTTTTTTGGGCAGATATGTTAGGCCGATCATTTATTTTTTCCCCTTCATCTCATAAAATCTAACAGTTAGACACCTTTCCCACTGGGGCGTTTTTCAGGCGCTTTAAAATAGCGCCTGTAAAGTGCCTGCAAAACGGCTCCCCTGCAGTCTGTGTGGAAGCCCTGAGTGCTTTCACACTGAGGAGATGTGCTGGCAGGACGTTAAAAAAAAGTCCTGCAAGCAGCATCTTTCGAGTGGTGTATACAGAAGCGCCGTGATAGTTCGCTGAGAGCTAAAAGCAGACAGCTGCAAAGGCTGTTTTAGTTCTCCCATTCACAGAACACTGTGAATGGATGACGCGCCCGTGTGGAGCGCTTGTTGCAGATGGTGACAGCTAGTGGGGGAGCTAAGATTCAGACAGCCTGCCCATAGATGGATCAAAGCTTGTCTGGTCCCTGCTGAATAGGCTCAGACTCAGGCTGAATAGGCTGAATAGGCTCAGACTCAATCCCTCTGTCTGGCTTAAGGTCCCTATCTCACATGCATATACTAGGGCCACTTTAACTGGTTCCCAACCAGCGCACGCCGATGTACGTCGGCAGAATGGCACAGGCAGGCATATTGGCATACAGGTACGTCCAATCTTCAATGCCGCCCTGCCATCATAAAATAAGAGATTATTTTATCATCACGCTTGGGTGTCTACGTGTTCAAATCTGTGGTGAAGGAATCTCTAAATGGCTTCAGAAGATTTTACTGCATTCTGGAAAGCCGATTAAGTTGGAGTGTATCACAATTATGTTCCGTAGTGTTCAGTCACTTGAATGGACTTTGGATATGTCTTTTTTCTAACATCTAAATGGGACTATTTCAAGAATTTTTGATGCAATTGTTTATTTTGTATTTTTTGCACGTACAGTTGGTTTTAGTATTACTATATTATGTGTTGGTGTTATTGTAGTAGATTTCACCCTATGAATTATATAATTTAATGCCTAGTAAATTAGGTTTGTTTTTACTAGTAGCGACCCTATTGTCACTAGTTCACAGTTATTAAGTATCTTCTCTTTGATTCTTTCCAGGGAGCAGCTTTAAAAAATATCACTATATTTTTAGTTTTCTAATTAGTTTAATTTTAATTATCTTCACAAGATATATATTAAGTGGCGCAGAGTTTATCCCGCTGCAATCAGCTGCACGTTTATCGTTCTTTGTTTGGTTTACCAGACATAGAAAAAAAAAGGGAATGTTTTATAGGAAACCTAGCTTTTCTATTGGCAAAATGCAGTTTCTAAAATAATTACTTCATGTTCCATGATTCGCAACATGAGTTATTTTGAAAGCCATATCTATAGTAACTTTTAAAAAGTTGTTTTAGATATTAATTTAATCTTTGGCTAATTATTATTTTTTATTCCTCATTAAAAAGACCACAAAACCTAATCTTATGCGTAATTGGTACATGCTGTTTCTTTTTCCTTTTCCTCTCCAGCTGGCATCATGAAAGCTCCCTCCAATCTCTTTTCTAAATCTTTTCACATTCAACACTATAAAGACCACTTTGTTATATATACATTGCAGTAATCAATAGAAGTTCAGATTTTATATAGAGTAAATTAAAGTAGACCCTTCACAAGCGCTTCATACTGAGCATATAGTGACAATTCATAAACCAAGGTTACTATTGGTGAAAACTGCGCTCCAAAGGTGTCAGTAGATCAAGACTTGCATACTGTTGAAGTTTCAAATCTTAAATTATTGTGTTCATTAGCTTGGCCTAACCCTTCCTCCCTCTTTACCCTTCCTGCTGGTCAGAGAGTCTGCTTATCACATTAAAGGACCAAAAGACAGAGAATAAAAATCTAATCCAAGAGCCAATATGTTATACAGTAAATCGCAGCGTACAATTCCTTAGATGTAGGGGCTGCATTCGTTTTCTTTTTTTCAGACTTTTTTCCTTTATAATCACCTGGTAATCCTGGCAGTAACACTCTCCTTGTTCAAGTTTGATAATGCTCACTTACATGCTGTATCTATAGAGAAGCATTATCACCCTAGGATAGGACCGCAAAACCCTTGCCCCTGCTTTTTTTCTCCATAGCATAGGAAGGAGAGGTGTTCTGTAGTCCACAGAGATAACTAGGAGAAATGTGGTTGATAACTTTATATGCTCTGTCTAGACTGTACTTTTAACAACTCACAAGATATCTAGGAGATCAACATATATGTTTGTGGAATGTTCGTTTCTGGCAACAACTCAAATTTTGGATTTCCTGCAAGTTTTTTTTTTTTTTCATATTTTATTAAGGGTATTTGAAGTAGGAATACAGAGAAAAAGAAGAACATAGAAAACCTTCTGGTTTTACATATACATGCATACCATAATAGCGGTGACCTAGATGTAGTGACAAAAAGTTGTGTGTGTGTATGTGTGTGTGTATATGTGTGTGTATATATATATATATATATATATATATATATATATATATATATATATATATATATATATAAAATATGCATAAAGAATAGTGTGAGCAAGTCCAGTCACTTGAATCAGATACTGCAGAATAAGATGTAGTGACAGGTGTTAGTCATGAAATGCGTTGTCTTGTTCTAAATAAAGCAATTTTTGTTTTGCACCTCAGTCTGCCTCATTAATAATCGTACCTGATTGCTTCCCCGCCAAGTTTTATTGTTGAGTAGAAGCTGCTTTTATGGAGAATAGACCTGAGGGAATGTGAATGCAGCATTTCTGTGCCCTTTACTTTACCCTCCATAGAAATGCACTTGCAATTTGTTCAGTCTTGTGACTTTGGAGGCTTGGTAAAAAAGCTATGTTTCAGTCACAGCTGTGCTAAGAGTTCCCCCCCGCCAGAATAGAGGACAATGGTAAATGCACAGAGGAAATATTACGGTACATTATCAAAGAAGAAAAAAGAGTAAAGCAAGAAATTGTATGTTAATATGGATTAGGTGCACAAGTATCATAGGGCCTGCAAAAGACTTGTTTCAGTTTTTAGCGTGAAGGACATTCGAGCTTTTATAAAGGCAATTAGACATCAATTAAAGCATGCTTAGACGTGCAGCAGTTCACTTATAAGATAAAGTAGGATTTTTTTTCTCCTAGTATGTCAATGTCCATATTAATGGTGCACTATAATACTAAATTTACTCTGAGCGATGCCATTTGGAATAATTATCTGCCATGTCTGCAGTACAGAGCTGTGTTAACTTCTGACTGCTAACTAAACTCATGCTGCCATTACTGAGAGAATGTAAAAGTTCTACATCCTTTTATTTCACTTTCCAACCCTTGATCTGATCTTGACGGACATATGACAAGAGTGCGCTAATCCACTACAATTGATCAGTAACATTTCTTCCATTTCATATCATGTCTCCTGTAAATATAGGAGAGGGGAAATCTGTGTTACTGCACTTTGTACATCATCAAGCATTAAGAGACTTGCTATTAAAGTATTGGGTTTTAAGTTGCAGGTATCCATTTAAGGCTAGGCTCACACTATTGCAGTTTCCATGCGACCACATTTGCACAGACATAACAGCCCATTCAAATGAATTTTACCTAAAAAAAAAAAAAAACACAGTACCTTTTCCACAATCGCAGCTGCATCAATACCACATTGTAGTAGTAGTAGCAGCACATTTTTGCTGTGGCTGCGAGAAAGTAGCGATATACATACAGTCCTGCATGCGCAGAAGTGTGAACCTAGCCTTACATCAGTTTGAGATGCTTCTGAGATTATTAGGAAGTAATTGATAGATGCTTTGGACTTGCAATTGACCTTCATTTGAGCTGTTTCAAGCAAGTTTTGTATTCCATAAAAATTTAGAACCCATAAAATGTGAACAAAAGCCCTAAAGCACATTTATTTGACAGGCTGACTGAGAAAAAAATAATCGAACAAATTTCACCACTATACAGTGTAGATGGACAAATCTCCCAACTCAGCTACTCTATTAAGCTGGCCTCACTCGGCCTGATTTGGAAGCAGCCTCTGATTGTCCAACAGTTCTCCCCTCAACTTCCTACATTTTTCAATTAAAGGATGTTGGGCAGAAGGAGGCCAACAGGGCTACCCTAAGTCAATTTTGACCAGTTTATTATATTTGTACACTGTATGGCCGTTCTAAAGCTGAATTCCGTGACAAGCAAATATTGGCTAAATTCAAAGACATGTGTTCTTCCTTGAATCTTGAATTTCCTCAAGATCTGTGCAGTAATCCAGTGTGAAGTGTTTATAGAAGCTTCCTCTAATATTGACCGTTTGCCACTGGTCTCCCTTCTTGTGCAGGGGGACTGGTCTTGCCTCCTCCCCCTCCTGTAGTTTTCTGACCACAGCCTGAAGTGGGGAGAGCTTTTTGGCTCCTGCCACAGCTCTGCTGTCTGCACAGACTATGTACAGCACAGTTATAGTGTGACTTCTACAAGGTAACTCCTGGGTTTGTAAATGTATTTGGTGCATACATCGTGGATTAATAGCCCTAGTGACTATTGAGCAATACGTATACATTTTTTGGGCCTGGAGTTCATATATGTCTGTTAAGTTCTAAATCCACTGCTGCTGACCCAGAGGAAAGAAACTCCAAGCTTCAACCAGACAGCTGTCAGTACTATCTGTTATGACTATGTTCACATATACAGTGAGGATCATAGTTATATTCTGCAGAATCAGTCATATATTCAGGAGTTGCTGAGGGTGGCATTGAGTCTGGGCATTCCAAAGTCCAGATGAATAATGATTGCTATATTGGTTTATTTACAAACCATATCCTCTCTTGACAATCTATTATGTTCCTTTTAGCCCATCTGGTTATATGTTCTCTTTGAAGCCCAGTTTAAACATCGCCCCGCGACCCTGCAACTGTTAATGCCTCTGAGATCATTTCTAAGAGTTAGGTGAATCTGTCAGAACTTGAAGTACCTGTATAGAAAGCTTCAGCTGGAAACCACCATTTTCAAGCTCCTGGGCCACATACTGGTTGAGCTGTAAAGCTGGCCATATATGGATTGAAATTTGGGTCCATGTATAGGAATGCTGGTTATAAAGAATGCCATCAGTTTCTGTTCCACCAGCCCATTTGGAAATTTACACGCAATCTGTACTGGCTATAGCTGGTACAACTGATCAGTGTATTCTGATGTTGGGGAAGTCTCTCCACTGTCAAAATACGAAGGCACAGTGGGAGGATTTCCCCATCCGCATCGAGAGTGTGGATGGGGCAATCAAGTCACTCAAACCAACGGCAGCATGGAAAAAATAAATTGTGTAGGGGCTGCCTTTAGACAACAATGCTAGTAAACACAACCTGTAGTGCCCAGATAAAGACTCCCATCTGAGACGTCTTGTGCGGTTTTGCTTTGACAGTCGCATAAAAATTCCTAATGCTGATCTGAGGCTTTTGTTTAGCTCTTTTTTGGTTGTTAACCTGGTTTGTAATGTTTATTAACCTACACCAAGATTTGATGCCTCCGGCAATTGAGTTTATGATGAGTGCTTAACCTTTCTTTTTAATGAAGACAAATTAATGGTGTTTAATGTTTGTATGACAACTCTGGTCAAGTAGAGGCTAAGATGTTGTGATTTAATCAGGTCTAACAAGTGAAGATTGAGTTTCTGCTTCCTTCTTCCACAGGCTGCTCTGTACCGTCTCAGTGGAGACTGGAATCCCTTGCACATTGACCCCAGCTTTGCTGCAGTGGCAGGTAAGTCAATAGCACCGTCTCCATAGACCAAAATTAACACACAAAGCTTTACTTGCTGCCAAAGTAGAAAATTTTAATGCTATAAGACATTGTGCCATATGACAGGTGTATTAGTATCCAACTTTTAGCCAATCCCCTGATTGTCCGTTAGTATTCGGATCAAAAAAGATTAAGCTTTATATGTTCAATCCTATCTGCCCATTCTGAGATGATGATATTGACAATTGGCTTCTTCTAGAGAATCTATAGGAAAATGGTCACTTTTTTTTCTATTTTAAACCAGTAATGCATTTTTTTTATATTTGCTTTAAAAAAATCAATCTTGAAATCGTGTTTTCAGCCAAAACTGTATTACATAGTCTTTGGATCGAGTGGGAAGCATTAGAACCCCTGCCAGATTTCTACAACTATTCAACGCGCCATTAGAAAATGTTACCCCTCATTTTCTGTCCCTTTTAATAATGATTTTAAAGAGTAAATGTGGGAAAGTCTCCCAACACCAACAAACACAGAAATATCATTTTTTTTAGTAGAGATGGGGAGGCCTAGAACCTTTGTCAACACGTTATATCTGTTCCTGTTGCAGATTTTCTCCTGTTTAATAAGTTTTTCATAACAGTGATAGTATGATAGAGGAAATCTTCATAACTGAGCCCAAGATGGCAGTAAAAACCTAACTGGTTCTAATCCATCCAAATGCTACTTGGGAAAATATAAAGGTTTTAGCTGGACATATACTTACTGTGGGTGCATCCATAGCTATTAATGTATGGCATGTTTGTGTGCAGGCACTGCTATCATTTACCAGCCAGTCAGCAGCATATATGGTATAGGATGTCTAAGGGGTCTTTGAGGCTTACTGTCAGACTCTGTCCCTTGATACATAAGGTATATGATGTTTACATGTGTAGCATGATTACAGAAGGGGAGAGCACGTGGGTGTGCTTAACAGTGTGCCACAGCTTCTTTATTGACCTGTAGGCACTCTGGGGGCTTGTCCTAGATCAAGCTGCACCTGCTACCTGCACTAAAGCGTGACTTAACCACTTCCGGACCGCCGCACGTCAATATTCGTCCTGACTGATGGGGGATATCGTTGTTATTACAGCATGTAGCTGCCATAACCCCGGTATCCTTGTGTTCGTCTGGCGGTCCGCTTCAAGATAAAAGTGGTCTCTGTGGCGGCTTCGCCGTGAGATCACCTTTATCGGCGGCGTGAAAATATCTATTTGCCATACCTGTTGGATCCCTGTAGAAGCTGGAAATCACTGTTGTACTGCTACTCCAGTGATCTCCACTTGCTTGCGGGTCCCGTGCTGAGTGTCTGCCCTGCTGCGTCATGAACACAGAAGTTTCTCAGAACAGGCACCATTCAGAGAACACTTTGCATTTTCTCAGTGACTGAAAAGTATTCTCTAATTGGATGAGGTGGAGTGTCGGTTCAGTAATGTCATAATCTCTCTTGGCCAATCAAATCATTTGAGAAAATGCAAAGTGTTCTCTGAATGACACCTGTGCCAAGCAAGTGACTAAGCAGTAAGGTGACCACTCGGCATGGAACCCAGAAGCTAATGGAGAACACTTTAGTAGCAGTGTGCCTACTACAGTGATTTCCACTATCCACGGGGTTCAGCCAGGTATGGAACATACATACTTGCAACTCTTTTCAAATTGCCATACCTAAACTTTAAAATTATACATAAAAATTAAACCTTTCTATCTCTGACCTACTGCAATTTATTGTATGTGGGAAGTCAAACCTCTTTAACTTTCATTTTTATATGACAGCCACAGTATGATTGGTTGACATTTATTAGCCAGCCAAACATTATTGCAACATTCAAGTTCTCCCTTTATTGCTTATTACCTCATTTTATGACTGGCTGCAGAAATGTTATTGCTTAATTTAAACTCAAATCTCTTTATTTTCTTGGAATAATTGTAAATGTATTAAACTTTAGTTAATAAACTTGGCTAATAGACTTGAACAAAATTCCCCATCTTCTAGGGCACATTGATTTCTTTGTATGCTTGTGAAAATAGAAAAGATTAAATTTTTGCCTTTCTGGTGTTCCCCTCCACAGGATTTGAAAGACCCATCTTGCATGGCTTGTGCACTTTCGGATTTTCTGCCCGGCATGTTTTGAAGCACTTTGCGAATAATGACGTGTCCAAGTTCAAAGCCATAAAGGTAGTAGCTGTTTTCTCGTCCATTTTGGGATGGGGTTTTGTGTGAAGTCATAAATTGCATAAACAAAAATTTCCTTTGGTGCTTGCACATGAAGTTTTTGTGTGCCAGGAGTCTGGTGCTGGTAGTTTTTGTGTGGCACTACCAGCCCCAAGAACTAGTGTGAATACTTTGGCTTTCCTGTGTTTTTCCTATATAATAAATGTATCCTCTGCACTAAAGCATACCCCTGTGGTTTAACCCTCTTCTTCCTGGAATCGACACTTTACCTAACCCTTAAATAAAGGGTTTTAATTAGTTTTAACGGTCCAAGTAGTGTGCATTACTGCAATATAACAGTGTGAATAGACCACTTAGGCAAATCAACAAGGTGTCTTACTAACCCACCCCCTGACCCTCCTGTCCTCCCTTTCATCATGCCCCTTGCTTCTCCATTGATCAAGGAGCCAAACCTTGTGTAAGTTCATAGGTTGATGATTCGCTTTTATTCAGGTGACCGTGTTCAGGCCTGTCAATTGGCTGCTCAGGTCACATGTGTTAGTAAGAGATTTTTAAAGGTAATCCAGTTAGAAAAATGTGAATCTTGGGTAAACATGTGAAACGTATGCAAAAACATGTATAGTTGGACTCCTTAGTGCTTGTTAACCTGAAACCACCCATTCAAAATGAATGGGCTGCAACACACTTCAACCTATGAAAATGTAATACAAAATGTTATAACAAACTATGAAAAAGTTCTGTAAATCTAAAGTGATAACCATTAAAGGCTTTTAAAAAGTATGTAGTTTGTTGCCGCTGCACGGTTGTGTGCAATTTTAAAGCATGCTTTTTGATAGCTATGTATTCGGCATATACGGTAATATTGTTTTTATGTGTGTTTCATAGCATTCATTTTAAAAAAAAAGTCAGTTTTTTTTTTTTTTCAAAAATAATTGCGTTCGTATTTGCACAGCGATTTTTCAATTATTTTTTTTTTAATCTCTAGGGCCTTTGCTTTAAAAAAATATATATCATGTTTGGGGGTTCAGAGTAATTTTTTAGATTTTTTTTTCATGTACACAAAATGTCAGAAAGGGCTTTTGTCTTCAAGTGGTTAGAAGAGTGGGTGATGTGTGACATAAGCTGCTAATGTTGTGCATAAAATATCAGGACAGTTCAACCTGCCCCTCCCAAATGACCCCTTTTTGGAAAGACACCCCAAGCTATTTGCTGATAGACATGTCCATGAAATATTTTATAATTTGCTAAGTTTCGCGAAAATTATATATATATATATATTTTTTTTTAACACATAGTTGTCACTAAATGATGAATTGCTCACACATGCCATATGTATATGTGGAATTACACTCCAAAATACATTCTGCTGCTTCTTCTTAGTACAGGGATACCACATGTGTGGGACTTTTTGGGAGCCTAGCTGTGTACGGGATCCGAAAACCAATCACCACCTTCAGGATTTCGAAGGGTGTAAAATGGTGATTTCACTTCCTCACTACCTATCAGTTTCAGAGGCCATGAAATGCCAAGATAGCACCCCCCCCCCCATGACCCTATTTTGGAAAGTAGACACCCCAAGATATTTTCTAAGAGGCAGAGTATTTTGCAGCTCATTTGTTTGAAAAAATAAAAATGTTCCTTTTCTTCCTTCATTTTCAAAATCTCGAAACATTCTGACAAAAAGTGAGATCTGCAAAATTCTCAACAAGCCTCTCAGCAAATAGCTGGGGGTGTCTACTTTCCAAAATGGGGTCATTTGGGGGGCTTGTGCTATCGTGACATGTCAGGGCCTCCAAAAGTCTGATAAGAAGTGAGGAAGTGAAATCACCATTTTACGCCCTTAGGCTGAAGGCAGTGCTTCGTTTTCAGGGTCCTGTATGCAGCTAGACTGCCAAAAAGTCCCACACGTGGAATCCCCGTACTCGAGAGAAGCAGAAGAATGTATTTTGAGGTGTACCTTCACATATACCCATGGCATGTTTGAGCAATAAATCCTTTAGTGACAACTTTGTAAATATATATATATATTTGTAATTTCCTGAAACTTGTGGCAACATATAAAATATTTCATGGATTCAACATGCCTATCAGCAAATAGCTTAGGGTGTCTACTTTCCAAAATGGGGTCATTTTGGCATTTGATGGCCTCCGAATCTGTGATGGGTAGTGAGGAGTAAAATTACCATTTTACGCCCTTAGAAAGCTTGAAGGCGGTGATTGGCTTTCGGGGTCCTGCTAGGCTCTCAAAAAAGTCTTACATATGTGGTATTACCCTACTCAGGAGAAGCAGCAAAATGTATTTTGGGGGGTAATTTCACATATGCCCATGGCATGTTTGAGCAATACATAATTTAGTGACAACATTGTGTACATTTTTTTTGTAATTTTTTAATCACTTGTGATAAAAAATTAAATATTCAGTGTGCTCAACATGCCTCTCATTAAATTCCTTGGGGTGTCTACTTTCCAAAATGGGGTCTTTGGGGGGGGGGGGGGGTATTACTGCTCTGCCATTTTAGCACCTCAAGAAATGATAGGCAGTTATAAAGTAAAAGCTGCATAAATTCCAGAAAATGTACCCTAGTTTGTAGACATTATAACTTTTGCGTAAACCGATAAATATACACGTATTGAATTTTTTGTACCCGAGACATGTGACTGAATGCATTTTAGCCTAAATGTATGACTAAAATTAAGTTTATTGTAATTTTTTTTTTGTATAACAAAAAGTAGAAAATATTTTTTTTTCAAAGTTTTCAGTCTTTTTTTGTTTATATCGCAAAAAAAAAAAAAAAGCACAAAGGTAATCAAATAACACCAGAAGAAAGCTCTATTTATGGGGGAAAAAGGACGCAAATTTAGTTTGGGCGCAGCATTGCAGGACTGCACAATTACCAGTTAAAGCAGCGCAGTGCCAAATTGTAAAAAGTGCTCAGCTCAGGAAGGGGGTAAAATCTTCCGGGACTGAAGTGATTAAAGGCAGCCCATTAAAAAATTAAATGGCTGCTGATGCAACCTACCATGTTTAGAAAAACAAAAGCACATGACCCTTTTTTTCTACCGCTATCCAATATTATTGGCACAGCAACACATGATCGCGTGGACTAAACCATGATGCAGAAGTGTGAATGATCACCAGTTAATGCCCAAGGATGACCAAATAGCAACTGATGCTTCTGATCTGAACACTGCTTGTGATAAATGAGCCCTATCCTGTTCCCGGGATGTAATAATGAGTGCCTTTGGCAGTAAGTGTGATTGACATTTGCAGTCATGAGAGGCTTGAGTGAAGAGGTGATCATATATGCGAGATGTCAGTGTAAAACCTTCCAATACATTAACCCTATTGCCCAATACTGCCTGAAACTCCTTAGTTGTCGAGAAAAAAAGAGAGCTTCCAGGATACTTTGTCAGTAAGAATAGAATGCACTTGTAGTTTCTTGAGAATGCAAAAGTCCACAGTTTGGCCATACTTTGTATATTCATTCTTATGTGTGCAACCACATGGGTTACACACACCTTGTGCACGGTGTGCCCCTGTTCATTTCTAACTCGCACACCGATGTACATGACTCTCAATGTTCCACAGTGCATACACCTTGATTGCAGTGCATTGGGGTAAAAAAAGGGTGCATGGATGTGCATCGAAGACCATATGTAATGAATGGGAACGTGCAGCAATGCATGTACTGCAACATCTGTAGACTGTGCTCACGTATGTGACGGTGGGCCTTTAAACTTATCAATTCAGTGAATTGTGTGAACTAGTTGGTATGATATTGATCTGGTCGTGTTTTGAAGTCAGCTTGTTTTAAACTGACAACTTTGATTAGGCGTATCCTAATGTATCCTAAGGCCTTTTCCCTAGTTCATAGAATTTTAACTTTGACATATGTCATTTTCAATCTGTTTATACACTGGGGATGGTGAGATAGCAAGCTGTGCATGAGAGCCCACACCATATGCTTGTCTATGGACCCGATCGTATTGGGGAATTCCAAAGGGTCCCCAGACCAACCTGAAGATATAACCCCCAGATGTACTGTATTCTGTGTCTGCTTTAGTATCTTCTGCGAGTATGTGTAGATTGTCATAATAAAATGAGTTTCTTTTCATATTTTGCTGTTTTTACTTTTCACTTCAATAATCTGACCTCTTTACTATTCAAGGTTCGCTTTGCTAAGCCAGTCATCCCTGGACAAACTTTACTAACTGAAATGTGGAAAGAAGGCAACAGAATTTACCTTCAGACCAAGGTCAGGAATAATATAAAGAATATTGTCCCAGATTGTATGTGCTCTTTTGTTGTGAATCCATATCAATGTTATCATGAATATATTTTTGTGTGTTTAAATAGGAACTATACCCACAACAACTTGATAAAAATTAATGTTCTTTAGCAAGGAACATACATTTGACATTAATAATTATGCTACTAAAAGCATGTGCTGTAAATTGCCTCCAGCATTGTTCCTGTTTCTTCTTGCTGGAATCTGCCATTTTGCTGAAGCCCAGAGCCCCTGACCAGCAGAAAATCTTTAGGCTGTCAGCAGATCGGCCCCTACGTTTTTGACACAGGGCCGAAAAGTAGAGAGCAACTGAGCATGTGCAGAGCAGGGTGAGACAGTGCTTTACTTTATTTTAAACAGTATAGGCACTTATTTTTAATGTTTTAAATATCTATACCTGCACAAGGGGCCAGCCTGAAGTGATCTAGCAGGACTTAATTTTTGTGACTAAAGTTCCACTTTAAAAGAGAGGTTTGGGATTTAAAAAAAAATAAATAAAATCATACTTGCCTAGGTGGATGCTGCATCTGTCCCCTCTGGGCTCTAAATGAGGTGTTTATACCGCTCAGGTGAGTGCTTGATAACAGTCCTGTATGAGTACCCGCCTCAGGTCGCCACCGTAAACATCCAGGATAAAGAGAAATTGGCCGCACACCACCACAGAACTAATGCAAAATAATTCCTTTAATGTCTTCACAGTCAGGTGGTGTGTGGCCAATTCCTTTTTATTCTCGTGAGCTCTAAGACTGAGTACCGAATGTTCAAACACCACTGATCACTCGGTGCTCAGTGCTGTGCTTTTACCGCCCACGCACTCACTTGAGCGCTGACCCGTGGAGGGGGCGGGAGCGGATGGCCCAGGCTCTCAGCGGCTCGCTTACAGGTTGAGCCAGATGCTGGTCCAGGGTTCTGGACGGATCTCACTCATATAGTCACGGTCTTTCCCCAGCCTTGTCTGGCTCTGTAACATCAGCCAACTCGAGTCACAGGCATGCAAAACATCCACAGGAGAAGTACAGCCAAATGAGCTTTGGCTGTACTTCTCAGTTAGGCAAATCCAAACCCAAAAGTAAAATGTAATCCATTTCAGCTTACCAGTCTTTAAAAATTTTGGCTGCATTCATTTTCTTTTTTTAGGCTTTTTATCCAGCTCGTGTTTTTTTATTTTTTTTATTTTTTAATACAGCAAATTTAGCAGTTAGTGAGTTGAAACAAACCATTTAAACTGTCTGTAAAGGCTAAAGTTTTTTTTTTTTTTCTTCAACCCTAATGCATTTTCTGCATGGTCAGTTTTTTTCATATAGTTAAAACCTTTATCCCAAAAGGATAAAAGTTATTGCTGTAAATGTTTAAGTGTTAGCTGGAGTTCAGTTTTGATCTGTTAGTCACTTACCTAAAGTCTTTTTAAAACTAGTAGTCCATCCAATACTGCCTTCTCCAGGCAGTGCTGCTGTCTGCAGGTATCTTCATTGCTGCTCCACTGCCAGAGGAGCCACCCATTGTTGGGTTGTGTTATTGGCCAGGTTACCAGGTGAAAATAAAGGGTAAAAAAAAAACCTAAACAGAAAACTAAAGCCGCCACCAAGTCCAAGGAGTGGTAAGCTGCAATATATTACATTTTTGTTTTTGGGTTTAGATACACTTTGTTCTGTATTTTCAATGGCATTCATATACGGTTCACTTTTAAAAAATGAATCCCTTCAGTCCAAGGCGGCAATGTTAAGTAATTCGATATCAAAGAAGAGTAGAGCTGAAGACATTGTGTTGTGATCTTCTGTAACAGAGAGACATAACTATCAATCTTTTATTCAGTAGTGTGACTATTGGATTGGATTCAGAACAATAAATCCATTTGATCTGTATAATTGGAGAAATAAATCTAGCTATAGATTCACTAACCTATGGTAGTGTAATGAATACACGTCATTTATGTTGTAGTACTTACTAAGCCATTTGCAGAAATGACTCCTGTGAAGCCTTAAGGCAGACCTTATTACTCCATAGGTACCCTCCTGCCTTTTCCTCACCCCTATACACAGATGCAGAAAAAAAAACACATACAAAGAAATACCTCTTTTTATTTCAGTCCTGTATCCTTGCCTAGGTGAGAATCACATAATTTTACAAAAAAACAGCTGGGATCCCTAGTAGTAATATAAAGGAGACCTAGCAGTGTGTCTGCGTTTTGACAAGATCTCGCAAACTGCCTCCTGGGATCTGTGATGTAGATATTTTAGGAGGAAGTTTGCGGGATTCTAGATGTTCCCTATAATATAGCAAGTCTTCACTTTTTGAGTTCAGGTCCACATAAATTCCTTAAATTATGGTTACTAATTTATAATAATGAATATATACAATGTAATTAGACATTTCCTTTAAAGTGATTGTAAACTCTTCAAAAAATAAAAAATCCTGCAAGACAAAGGCATAATGAGCTAATATGCATCACATACTAGCTCATTATTATGAATACTGTTTCGGCGGTCCCCGTACACCGATGTGACAGGCGACATGTCTCTCGGAGTTATTTCCGGATTTGCAGGCTCCGGCGCTGTGTTTGGCCAGAGCCGCAATGACGGCATGCGAGTGGGAGCCACCAGACACGGCACAGCTACTGAAGAAATGGCACGAGCGAGCCGTTTCTTCAGTGCGCATGTGCCAATGGTGTCGGCACATGTGGATACAGTGAATGTCTCCTAAACGGTGTAAGTTTAGGAAATATTCACGGTATCTACAGGTAAGCTTTAATATAGGTCTCCCTGTAGGTACAAGTGGTAGTACGGGGTTTACAACCACTTTAATTACACTAATGTATATTAGCGTTGAGTATTCAATAGCTAGTACTAACACACCCACATTTAAAGTGGTTGTAAACCCTTACAACACACTTTGACCTACAGGTAAGCCTAGATTAAGGCTTACCTGTAGGTCCAAGAAATATCTCCTAAACCTACACGGTTTAGGAGCTATTTGCCGAAAAACAGGCACCACTGTCTACGGCGCAGGCACACTGAGCGTGGCACCGTCAACGGCGAATATGCCGCGTGTGGCGGCTCCCGTGCGCATGCGCGGGAGTGATGTCATCGCGGCTACGCCGAATGACAGCGGCGGAGCAGCGAGACCCACCGAAAAGATGGATGCGTTGGACTACAGGGGACAGCGGTGACATCGCTGGCTCCTGTGTCAGGTAAGTGACACATAATGGACTACTATGCGATGCATAGTAGTCCATTATGCAGGAAATGAAATGGGAATGAAAGAGGAAGTAAACTCATCAGGGTTTACTTCCTCTTTAACCACACCTGACGTTTTTTTATATGTGCAGTGCACAGCTATTTACAATGAATGGCACTGCAAATGTGGTGCTTCCTGTTGCAGTAATGCACTTTTTTTTTCCTTAGTTTCCTATAAAAAAAAAAAAAAGTCTTGGTGAGTTTTCAAAGAGAATAAGACAGTGAACCAAGTGGCTCAGCCCGCACTGGGCACGTCCAGTAATGCACGTTTTACTGCAACTCAAAAGTCTGATTCTGACCAGGATGTTATGAAACCAGTAAAATACAAAAAAAAAAAATTTAGATTGAATGCTAAAACAGAAAATACTACAGTTGGCTGCTAGATGGTGGTAAGTATTATAGGAAATACCGAAGATATTTAGTACCATCTAATGGGGCGATGTGGTCATTTCTGATTTTAAATCCATGAAAGTCATTTATCCAGAACAAAAAATAGTCTAATATTTTTTTTTGCCCCAATCACACAGAATGAACCTACATGCACTTTCACAGGACAAATTGCTATGATTTTTTTTTTTATTTTTTTTTTTTTAAATACACCCCTATGTGTATCACTAGCCTTAGTTTCCTTTTTTTTTAATTTATGCTTTTATTGATTATTTTGTCTGTCTGGTTACACTTCTGTCCCATGAGCTGTAGATCAAAGGATTATTTCCGTAGTTCCAATAAGACCTGACATATTTTTCACGGGTTCCTCAAGCGTGAAAAGGTTGTGAAAGGCGATTTAGCATTTGACCGTTGGTAAATTGCAAGGGCATGTGGTGGAGAGGGTGAGCGCATACCTTTTTCTTCCAGGGTGTCAAACTGCATGTTTGCTGCTCTTCCATTGCAAGTGTATAGCTAAACATAATAACTGTATGTAGGATTTCAACACATACATAGACTAATTTAATATCTTGATTTACTGGTAGACCAGAGTTTTTAGTATACATCTAGTACACCTGTTGTATTTTCAAGCCCAAAATGGCTTAATATGTGTAGGTGATAATATAATAGATGCATATATGCTGTGTTACAGTGGGTGGTATAGGCATCAATGTTCTCACATAACTTCAAATCAAGGTAAAAACATTTTTTCTATCAAATATTATTATATATTGGAAAATATGTGAGTCCTGGGTGATAGCTATGTAATTCTTTTGTGAATATATTTACAACTAGAACCCTATATCTTTATACTTTTTTTTTTTTTTTTTTACCTTCATTTTAATATTCCTGATTAACCATGGTATTTTTTTTTTTTTTTTTTTTTTTTATAGCACAAAGTAGAGAAAGTTTCACTAAACAGTGCAATTTATAGAGAAAGTTTCACTAAACAGTGAAATTTATATAGACACAGCTTAATTTTGAGAACAAATCATTAAAGATGTTTGAAAGACATTTGACCTTTTATACCACTGAGTGATGTCAGTGTGATCCAGCAAGGGATCAGACTTATTGATCTCAGTGTGGACTGGATGACACATGTCATGAAATGTCAAGGAAGATGACTACAGCTAAGATAAAGTGACTTGAAATGTTCTTTTTCTTACTTGAGAATCCTTAAGGACTGCTATGCAGAAAAGTTACCGAGCTGTTCCTTCTTTTCAGGTCAAGGAGACTGGTGAGATTGCCATCGCGGGGGCCTATGTAGACCTTACATCAACTGTTAGTAATGTGCAGTCCAGAGATGCGGTTCAGGTAAGGATAATGAGTGGAAGTTCATAACTATTATGTGCTGCAAGTAGAAGAGTTTGATAATTAAATAAAGCTGCAGATTGTTAAAGGATGTAAGGCTATGCCTAGGAGAGGGGCATCTAAAACCCCTTTCACACTGAGGCAGTTTTCAGGCATTTTGGTGCTAAAAATAGCGCCTGAAAACTGCCTCTCATGCCTCCCCAGTGTGAAAGCCCACATGCGTTCACACTGGAGCGGTGCGCTTGCAGAATGGGGAAAATTTTCCTGCAAGCAGCATCTTTGGGGCAGTTTGGGAGCGCTGTATACACTGCTCCTAAACTGGCCCGCTCCATTGGAAAGAATGGGGAGCACTTCCGATGCACCGCAACACAGGCACTTTTAACCCCTTCGGCTGCTAGCGGGGATTAAAAGCACCCCGCTAGCGGTCGAAAAGCACCGCTAAAACTAGCGGAGCTTTACTGTTACCTGACCCGCTGCCCCAGCGTGAGATAACAAGCTCCCTTTGATCTACAATGAATCATTTTCTTTTGATGGATGGTACAAATAAAGAGAAATACACATACCGTATATACTCGAGTATAAGCCGAGATTTTCAGCCTCTTTTTTGAGGCTGAAAGTGCCCCCCTCGGCTTATACTCGAGTCATCGCTGTCTGCCCGCTCGATCAGCGTGTCGAGCAGACAGACAGCGGCCATTCTATAATTCAAAAGCCGCGCCTCCGGCTCCGCCTTCGCCTGTGATAGGCGGAACACTGAATTTCCCAGCAGCCTGTGTTCCGCCTATCACGGACATCGTATCATCCTCGTACTACGGACGAGGATGATACGATGTACGTGATAGGCGGAACACAGGCTGCTGGGAAATTCAGTGTTCCGCCTATCACAGGCGAAGGCGGCGGCGCAGCTTTTGAATTTTACAATGGCCGCCGAGGCGCCGACGAAGAGGGCACGGGACGGAGGCAAGGCAAGGCACGGGACGGGACGGAGGCAAGGCACGGCGGCAAGGCACGGAGGCAAGGAGGCAAGGCACGGGACGGAGGCTCGGGACACAGGTAGGCTGGACACACACACACACACACACACACACACACACACACACACACACACACACACACACACACACACACACACACACACACACACACACACACACACACACACACACACACACACACACACACACACGGATACACACACACATGGATACACACACACACAGGGATGGATGGATGGATGGAGACACACACACACAGGGATGGATGGATGGATGGATGGAGACACACACACACAGGGATGGATGGATGGATGGAGACACACAGGGATGGATGGATGGACACACACACACACACAGGGATGGATGGACGGACACACAGGGATGGACGGACACACAGGGATGGACGGACACACACACAGGGATGGACGGACACACACACAGGGATGGACGGACACACACACAGGGATGGACGGACACACACACAGGGATGGACGGACACACACACAGGGATGGACAGGCATGTCTCACCCTCGGCTTATACACGAGTCAATAAGTTTGCCAGTTTTTTTGGGGGTAAATTGGGGGCCTCGGCTTATATTCGGGTCGGCCTATACTCAAGTATATACGGTATGTTGAAAATGTCTTGAATTGTTGGATAAATGCAGAAAGATTGGTTGATCTCTCATCTCTATTAAAATTGTATTATGATCGAACGGTTTAGGGGTGCTGAGTTTTAGCAAATGATTGATCTAAGACAGATTATTAAAAAAAAATAATACTGTGCCTGCAATGTGACGTTTTATGGGAAGGAAGGAAGATTTGCCTGGAGGGCCATAAACTATGTATGTGAGGCCTGAGCTATATGTGACCCAGCAAAACATCCAACCTGTGAGGCAGCCAAAACACAACACACAAGATAAAATAGTTTATTGCACAGCTCCGGGGGTCTTCCGTCTTCGGGGGTCTTCTCGCCGGACTCCTCCGCTATCTTCTTCTAGCTCTTTTACTAGCGGAGGAGCCCGGCTTTCTTCCTCGCCGATGCCCTCTTCTTCCGACTTCGGGGGTCTTGTCCCCCTCTTCGGTTCTTCTGCCGGGCCGCCGCATCTTGTGTGTTGTGTTTTTTTTTGTACTTTATTTTACAGGTGAATGGGTAGGGGTACATTGTACCCCATACTCATTCACATAGGGTGGGGGGCCGGTATCCGGGGGCCCCCTTATTAAAGGGGGCTCCCGGATTCTGATAAGCCCCCCGCCCGCAGACCCCGACAACCAACGGCCAGGGTTGTCGGGAAGAGGCCCTTGTCCTCATCAACATGGGGACAAGGTGCTTTGGGGTGGGGGGGCAGCACGCACCCCCTCCCCCAAGGCACCCCCCCATGTTGAGGGCACGCGGCCTGGTACGGCTCAGGAGGGGGGCGCTCGCTCGCCCCTCCTTTCCTGGCCGGCCGGGTAGCGTGCTCGGATAAGGGTCTGGTATGGATCTGGGGGGGACCCCCACGCCGTTTTTTCGGCGTAGGGGGTTCCCCTTGGAATCCATACCAGACCTAAGGGCCTGGTATGCTCTCGGAGGGGGAACCCACACTAAATTTTTTAAATAAATTTGGCGTGGAGTTCCCCCTTCAGAGCTAATAATTCTGTCAAAGTCGCCTCCGTATATACAGAGATCCGACTTGAAGGCGACCTCCATTGAAATCAATGGGTACAAGTCGGATTCAAGTAGTACAGGAACTTCTTTTGAAGTCGGAGCGACTTCAGTAGCGTGCATTAAGACGGCTCTCATTCACTTACATTGATTTTTAACTGTTGTCCGACCTGAGGCGACTAGGGGCGACCTGAAGTCGGATCGGAGTCGCCCCTGTGTGAACCGAGCCTAATTGATGTTGGGGTGAAACTGTTACCGACACTAATACAGTGCTAATAATATACACTGACGCTGTAGTAATGACACTGGCTGGGAAGGGGTTAACATCTGAGGCAATTAAAGGGTTAAATGTGTGCCTAGCTATGTGTATACTGTTTACTGTGTGGTGCTTTTACTAAGGGATGTGCTGGTTTTCTATTCCCCACTTTTCAGGGAAACAAAAACTGGTACATCACCACTGTTAAGAGAGCTCTGTGTTATTTACACACTGGAGCCAGTGACCGTGCAGCCGGGTGAGCGTTACCCAGAAATGCAAAAATCGTTTATATATACATGATTTGCCACAGCTGGCCCACACTGTAGCAGTAGAACTACAGTGCGCAGTCGGCAAGTGATTAAGCTCTAATAAATTCTAGTATACAAAAACAGACTATTTTCCTTGAAATATCCTTGATTTTATCTACTGCGTTCCCCTTAAAAGTTGCACAAGTTCAGCACACCATATATATATGGATGCTGACAGCACAGGAGTAGTGGATTTTGGCCCTGATCGGGTTGGTCAGGGGTCTCGTATCTACCAAGACACATCCAAAGATTGGAAGGTAGAGGTCAGCCCCTCTGTTACTGTAGTGGAGGTTGCTACAAGCACTGCCAGATACCTCCTCCTCTCTAAGGAACTAATATGTTAAGTTACTCATTTAAGAGAAAAAAATCAGTCAGGACCCCCAAACTCCCCCTTCAAAGCCCTAGAAATGGGAAGCCAAACAGTGCCCTGCCACATTAACCACTTTCTGCCAGTACAATGTAGATATACAAGGTGGCACTGCTGTGCTGGATAATGTACTAGGTACGTGATGCAGAACTTTTGGTTCTGGGGTGCGCATGCACGCCACTAGCGACACGCTTCCGATGTGATTAAACATCAGGAGCTGACCTGCGTGTACCATGGACTCAATGTCCGCCAGCCCCCACTGATCATTAGGCAGAGAGCCAGAATGGTGATCAGCCTATGTAAACAAGGCAGATAGCAGTTCTGTCAGTACAGAAGGCATGGATCCTGTGTTCCTGTAAAGCAGGAACATGGATCCATGCCTTTCCCTAGTAAAATCACCTCCCACACAGTGCAACAATACTGGCTAGGCACACGGTTAATGCTTTGTTCGTCCCTGTTTTACACCTTTCCTTCCCCAAAAAGTGTCAGTGTCCCAACTGTCCGCTGCAATATCGCAGTCCCGCTATAAGTCCCTGATCGCTACCATTACCAGCAACAACAAAAAATATCCATGGTTTGTAGACACTATATCTTTTGCTTAAACCGATCAATATATGCTGCTTAGGATTTTTTTAACCAAAAATACGTAGCAGCATACATATTGGTCTAAATTGATGAAGAAATTTGATTTATTTTTTTGTTTTCTAGCACAAAAAATAACCTCATTGGTGATCAAATTCCACCAAAAGAACACTCTATTTGTGGGGGGAAAAGGACATACATTTTGTTTGAGTACAGCATCTCATGCCCGCACAATTGTTAAAGTAATGCAGTGTCCTATCGCAAAAAATGGCCTAGTCATGAAGGGGGGTAAATCTTCCGGAGGTCAAGTTGTTAAGCCCAACACCAAGGGGCCCCAGGTGACAAACATTACAAGCTAGATAAAAAAAAAAACTGGGAAACAGTACAAGTAAAAGCAAGTAGATACAGCAACCTCCAGCTTACCTGTGTCCTGCTGGTGCCAATTGCCTGACAAAGGGGTCATGCGTGACTCTGATCATGACCTTTTTTTTTTTTTTGTAATGTGATCATGCTTCAATGAAAACTCTTTGGTCTCTACTTGATGATCCGTGTTGTGCTGGCAAATCTCCTCAGTGTGGCTTTCTGATCCAGTCTCCAGCTGATGGTTGCTGCAGCACCCAATACTTTAGAGCAGGGGTCTCAAACTGGCGGCCCTCCAGCTGTTGTGAAACTACAAGTCCCATCATGCCTCTGCCTATGGGAAGTTATACTTATAACTGTCAGCCTTGCAATGCCTCATGGGACTTGTAGTTTCGCAGCAGCTGGAGGGCCGCCTGTTTGAGACCCCTGCTTTAGAGTGTTCTCTAGGAATGTGGAGTACTCCTGGTGCTAAGGGCACCTGTACCTGCATGAGCTGGAGTCAGCATTGAAGAATCCAACTTGCAATATTGGTTACTCCACCTATAGTGTCCTGACAACCATTACTGCCCATAAGGCACTAGCCGGCCCTTCCCCTGCACTGAGAATGAGACTTGGAGCCAGATCCTCCAGTGCCTGAAAGTGTCTTCCATGCATTATCTTGTCCAAAAGCAGCGCAGTCAGGCCACAAGCGCAAAAAGTTCCCTACAATGCATGCACCCAGACTGGAAACCCATACTGCCCATGCTGGTCCCTGTCAAGGGGGTGTGCCATTTCCAGACATGGCCTTCACCAGTCACAGAAGGAGAGAGGGAACCAAGCCACCTTCTTCCCATCTGGGGGGTCTTGGAGGGCAATCTAGCAGAGAACCAATCTACCAGCTGCTCCCACAGGAGTGAGGTAGGTAAAGGTTTTGGATGGAAGAAAATGATGGCTAGAGAAACAGATGCCTCCAGAACCCAGGTACAAGGTGCCTACATCTCATACCCTGTCCTGGAAGACAGTTTGGGAAATATACATTGATGTATAATTGCAAAAGTTTCTTCCTAGCAGTAGCACCCTATGTGCTCTATGACTTCTGCCTGCATCTGTTCTAGCTGCCAAACGCCAAGATCATGATCTTTACTCTGCCTTCCTGAGGATGATGCTGCATACATCAGTGTAGCCCCTACCAATTCTACCCTACTTATTCCAATTTGTGATGTCATGTTCATCTGCTGTCATCCCTCTCAAGATTCAAAGAGGCTGTGAAGGACTAGCCACATGGTGGGCAGAATACAATGTAAATTATTTAGTTCAAAGTTTAAGAAGTAACAGTGCCATGTGTAGTTTCATGGACTTCAACATATTTTAATTCTGCTTTAAATTTCAACTACAGTATAATTGTAACCCGGGGGGGGGGGGGGGGGGGCTGTTACATTTATACTGGAGTATATGCCCTTACCCCCTCTCTGATTGCTGGGTTAAGAAAAATAAACCTTTCAGAATCCAGATTTAAGTCGGTCATGTGGTCCTCCAGTCCCGGGTTCCTTTACTCTGTTTACTTTCTGGATGGGTCCTTCTTCAGGGTGTCCATGTCACTGTCTGTGCCTTTGATTATTCCCATTTAGCAGAGGAGTTCTCTCAGGACCCAGAATAAGAGCAACATCAGTCTGAGGGAAGTGAAGGGGACCAGCCAGTGGAAACAGTGTCAAAAAGAGACCTGGCTGAGGGTACTAATTTTGCCTGGAGTTGGGCTTTTGGTATGGTTAGATGTCCAGGGCAAGCAAAATTGAGCATGTGCCAGTATTAGAATTTCTTATTGTGGATTGAGCAACATTTACAACCTGTTGTGGCAAACAGATCTCTTACCTCTTGACTGTTATGAGTGATTTTCTCTTGTATGGCCAGCCTAGCTAAACAGATCATATAAAATCCCCACATTTCCTCACCTGTACTGCTTGTAGTAGTTAGATCTCAGATGAACAGCTGATTGTTTTGGTCCTAGAAACCACAAGGTAGACATTAATGCAAGCATAAAAGTGCAATTGAATTCTATCTTGCCATATTGATTTGTTATTATGTTTACAGGGGAAAGGCAGAGCATCGATACTGTTGTCACTGGTGTTACATTACTCTGTGTAACACAATTTATTTAAAAAGAAAAATAGACATGTCTGTTAGAAGTCCCCATCGATTCCTCTTCTGTCTTCTTGTTATCCTGTTTTGCTTTTTCAGCACAGCGCTGCAAGATACATGACTAACAATTCAATAAAGCTCTGTTGTAATTGTGTCACCATTAACACATTGAAACTCGAGGACTAATCTGCCATTTTAAGGGCAAAGTGGATGCTATTGTTATGTCCTAGGGTTACACATGATCTGTTTAATTGGTGGAAACTCATTGCAGTCATATCTAGTGTTTATGCCATTTTCCATCAGTGTGCATTCAGAACTGGTAGAAAGCAGTTGGGTTTCTAAGGTCACACAGTAAAAAAAGGTCAAAATTCACTTCCAATGTACAGCTATGTGGAGTAACCCATGTGTAGGTCTTATAAAATGTATAAATAATATATAAAATAGTATAAATGGTTAACATTCAAATAAAAGAATACGATTTTCTTTTTTGATTTTGTTTTTAAAAAATCATTGTGTGCCAGTATTTGCTAGGGGGCAGGGTACTTGACCCACAAAACCTTTTAAACTATGCTTACTGTATAATATAGGGAGATGTTCCACAAATGTATGCTAGATTCAATGTCATGTGACTCTTCGATGATTGATTGTGTCTGACTGGCAGCAATAGTGTACTGAAAGCTAACATGACGTAATGAGAGCTGACTTTGTGGAGACTGAATAGATCTGTGTAATAAAGCTATGTGCAATGATATGATCTCCATCCTGTTTTTGTGCTAGTAATTAAGGCAAATTAAACCTCACCTTCCCTTAAATAAGTTTGGAGGGCACGTTATGACCTCTTCTTTATAAGGTAAGTCAGGTTATTTGAACAGCATGTGATATGCTTATTAACCACTTCCTGTTTATAAACGGCCGAAGGTTGAAGTGGGTATACTGGGATCATGGCTGCAGCTACAGTATCGTTTTTTAGCCCCAGCGGTTCTCTTTCAATTAAAAGCAATTTGAGCAGCTGGATTACTTTTCCCATCGCTGCCTTCACAGGGCTCTCCTGTGCAATCTGGGAACCTGCTAAGTATGCCACCAGCAGCAATCCAGTTCCAGACACAGTGAGAGGAAGTGATGTTGTGCTTCTCACTGTGATGTCAGAAACCGGAAGTGGCGAACAAGGATTTTGTCACTTCCAGCTCTGGTCTCTTGTAAACAAGCCATTACTCCATTGCTGGCTCATGAAAGCATTAAATTAAATGTAACTCTGTTTGATCTGATGTTTTGGAAGCCTGAGGAGAGATCTAATGGACCCCAGACCTCTCCATAAATAGGAACTTTTACAACCCACGCTATCACAAGGGATGGTTTATTCCTTGTACGGTCCCTTCACATGGGACCTGATCAGACCCTCCATTCACTTCTATGGGGCAGCAGATGTCAGCGCTGACATGTGCACTGACACCCACTGCTATCCGATCCTGTGTGTGAAATCCAGATGGATGGAAACTCTATTTTACATCCGCCTGGCGGATCGTATGAAAACGGACAGGCGGTTCATTTTCATACGATTTTCCTATAGAGGAGAGCAGGGCTCTGACAGGTCCATCTCTGCACAGTGAGTGGAGACAAACCTGTCATCTGCGTGTCCAGCGAATCGATCCCCCGCTGAGAAAAGCAGACTCCATCAGGCAGACCAGCCACATGAAAGAGTCCTTATAGCAATAAAGATCATTTAAAAAAATAAAGGTATGTTGTTTACATTTTTTTGAATTAATAAATGATGAAAAGTGCTCACACACAATGGCGAATGCATGCTTCGGTCCCACACGCATATGTAAGCAGCGATCACACCACACATGTGAGCTATCGCCGAGACCGTCAGAGCAAGAGAAATCATTTTAGCTCCAAAAACTGCTTTATTACTCTAAACCAGTGTTTCTCAAATCCAGTCCTCAGGCCCCCCCAACAGGTCATGTTTTCAGGTTTTCCATTATTTTTCACAGGTGATTTGATAAGTTTCACTGCCTTAGCAATTACCACAGCCATTTCATCTGAGGGAAATCCTGAAAACATGACCTGTTGGGGGGGCCTGAGGACTGGATTTGAGAAACACTGCTCTAAACTATTAATTTATAAAGGCTTCGTCTGTGAAGACTTTAAGGTACCGTGTTTTAATGGCACACAATCATACGCAATTTAAAATTTTTGATATTAACGCAGCATAACATCTTTTATATTTTACAAAACAATTGGGCTTTATATTGTGTTTTTGCACAAAAATCGTGTGACATAATATGCAATACATACGATTTTATTCTCTAGGGCCTCTGCTTAAAAATGTATAATTCTTTTTAAAAATGCTGATTTTTACATGTAGAAGAATGTCAGAAATGACCTGAACAGGAAGTGATTAAATTCCAGATGGCATATGTGTTTCTTCACATGTCCCCCTTGCCTGTTGTATTACTAATAATACTATAGTATTATTATATATATATATTATATTGTATAGTTTCGAGGTCTCAACTTTTTGATATGAGGGCCATATATATTTGAAATGATTGCAGGTCCAAAAAAGCAGTCTTATAAAATGTATAAATAATATAGAAAATAGTATAAATTAATCATTTTTACTTGTAACATTTTTGAATTTTTTTAAAAAATCATTTTGTGCCAGCATTTACTTTTCCAGCCAGGGTTTAATTCATAGGACAGGGGATCTTTTAAGCTATGCATATTCTTCACACCAACATTTTGCTAGTAGTTTCTTAACCTTGCTCCAAGCAGCGACGGACAAATTGGCAAATTACTGCGCATTTTTTATTTATTTTTTTGGCCTGTCACTGACATAGGCTATGTGTGCAAATGTGTACCACGCTATTGGTTGACTCTGATTACAGACACAGACTCAGTCAGACTTCTTCAATATCTGGACCATGTCACTCCAATGGGTATTTCACATAGAGCTGTTCCTGTCAGCTTCAAGTCGCATGATCGTAGGGGTGTTTTTTTGTTTCAGTATTGTGTGGAGGAACTTTTTGTCACAGTGATGGACCGTACCCCCAGTGTAAGTATCTGTGAGGCTGTGATATGCTGCAGTGGCAACACCCACTGTCTGAGGACGTGAAGAGGCCATGCAAATGTGAATATATATAGTACAAATTTCATCCCACGCGCAGCCAATACAGGATGCAGCTTGTCGACTTCAAATAAGGGACATCCCAGTTTATCAGAAACAGTGGGCGACCTGAGCAGCGGGCTGGATCACATCTTGTGGGCCAGGTGTTGCCTTAGGGCCAATGTTTGGTGGCCCCAGTGGGTCTAGTGTGTGTCCATTTTTATTCAAAACATACAAAATACATATTGACTGGAGGATTTTTTTTTTTATAATCCACATTATCAGTACTGCAGCCAGATATTTGTTCTAATAATCAGTTTTATGGTATGTAGTATAATATAATTTACTAAATGCAATAGTCCACTGCATGGCACTTGCATATGATTTGCATTACTACATACTGAATCTTTTATCTGTTTTACAGTTTTGTGTATTTGCCCTGTCATGACGAATGATTGCTGGATTTGCATTAATGGTTTGTTTAGCTGATGACTTTTGCTTTGTAGGGCACAGAACTGCAAAGTGACCTCGTCTTTGAAGAAATCAGCCGTCGCATTAAAGATGTTGGGAATGAACTTGTTAAAAAAGTCAATGCGGTCTTCCAGTGGGAAATCACCAAAGATGGCAAGACGGCTGCACAATGGAGTGAGTTTCAACTTGACTTAAATCATTTTTAGTGTGCCACTAATATTTTATCATGCATGTTTGTTGGATATCGGAGACTTGCATTTATAGTCTCTTAAATGATTTACGCTATTTTTTTGGTTTAGAAAAAATAAGCTACATGACACTTGGGTTTGTTTTTGTATTTTTTTTGTAGTGTATTATTCACTTGGCAGGTTTCTACCTTATCCCATGTTGTCATTATTGACCTTTAGAGCATTGGCGTGATATCTGCGGTGTGCTAGATAAGACCAGTCAAGCTCACCACTTTTTCTGAGTGTTCTTAGTTTAATGTGCTCTAATCATCCTGCAAGCCGCATGCTCTCTTTTGTTACCTTTAAATCTTAAGACCTTACAAACCTATTACCTGCAGCTGTGTAAGATGGGTGCATTTGTTATGCAGTTTGTGGCATCTCTAGTTGCTCTATACGCACAGTCTATAGTAAAATCTTCACATTACTGTGTCAAGTGATTCTGTTTGTGTTCAAACATTAGACATGTGGCATGTCACTGTACAGTTTAATGCAGACCTCTGTTGGTATTCCAAGAATGGACTCTTCCTGTGAAGAGACTACATATCCCACAATCTCTGGGTCCCTCAGTCTAGTACTGGTGCAAGTAAGGGCTAAATACTAATTGGATCTGATACAATCACAAACAGACAGAGCAATTACAAGAGCACTCATATGCTGGAAGAGATGTATTTTCATCACATTAGCACTCATTTGTGACGCAACACAAATGAAATGGAAAGACATTGACTGGGCACTGTGTGACCCGGAAAACAAGACGTTGCCTGATGCTTTAGTAAATAGGGATAAGCTAGGTGAATGAATAAATCAACCAGCCATAACAATATAAACTGCAGTTACATGCGATTCCATCATTACATGATGAGGTATACAAATGAGACAGAAAATATAACTACACTAATATCTAGTTACAACAGCGAAAACATTTGAAAGTGTATAGTGCCGTAAGGTACCTTTAGGCAAAAGATAACGGCTATCCATTTAGAAGTTGATCTGGCCATGGGGGAAAAACTTCATACATGCTTAAAGTGGAGTTCCACCCAAAATCCTCCCCCCTCCAGTGTCATATTTGGCACCTTTCAGGGGGGAGGAGGGAGCAAATACCTGTCCAATAAAGGTATTTTCTCCCATATCCTGGCATAGATCACTGCAGTGTTTTCGGTGACCTACGCCACTTCCGAAGCCTACTCTGTCCTCTCCCGGTGTCTTCTGGGAGACACACAGGTCCCAGAACACAGCAAGGAACAGTGAGGACGCACAGCGCAACTCGCGCCTGCGCAGTAGAAAATCAGAAAGTGAAGCCGCGCGGCTTCACTTCCTGATTTCCATACCAAGGATGCCAGCAGCAGCTGAGAGCTGACGGACAGATCGGCTTCAGCTGCCAGCATCGCGGGCTCCTGGACAGGTAAGTGACCTTATAATTAAAAGTCAGCAGCTGCAGTATTTGTAGCTGCTGTCTTTTAATATTTTTTTTTTCCGAAAACCACCGCTTTAAGTAGTGTTATTTCTGTGGGGGATCATATAAAATTTCTAACCCGACTTATTGCATTATTTTTAACGTTGCTCTGTGGAGGTTATTTGTTAGTTACTCAGACATTATACTGAGGAAATTTGTCCAAATGTTCAGTCTTGGACATAAGTCATGATGTGAATTGTTAGCTTTATTATAGTTATTAGACCACCTGTATGCCTAAATGTAAAGTAATACCATTTAAAAGAGAAGTTCGGCTTTTAAAAATAAAAATCATACTTGCCTGCTGATGCTGCTTCTGTGCCCCACCGACTCGAAGACTGAGAACCAAGTGATCAAAGGCCACTGATTACTGGGTTCTCAGAGGTCCATGAGCAGAGAGCTGGTGACTGTCAGCCACTCTGCTCTTGCCCCCTCCCCTCTGACTCACTGAAGCACTGGGCTTTGGAGGGAGGGGCTAGCTCAGTCTCAGTGAGACGAGAGGCTGATCCTGGTGCCGGTGCAGAGTTGTGGGTGGATCCTAACGCGATCATACCCCAGCCTGGATTGAGTCTGATGTCAGCTGACAGCGGGATTTAGCTCGTTGTCTTCTGAAAATTGGTTACAGGAGTGCAGAACGAACTGCACTCCTGTGATCCACATGAGAAGTACAGCCAAATGAGCTTCGGCTGTACTTATCCTTTAAGTGATCTTGATCTATAACTATCTGTTTTTACATTTAGACTGTCTCTTTGGAAAATATGGCAGCTGTTTTTCATGTATCTCATGCAGTGAGCTGAAGATGCATAACTGTTAATTCATTCCTTTCCTCTTCTTACTCAGTAGAGGAAAGGAGTGACCAGGAGGGGAGGAGATTTAACTTTTCTATGTATGACATGGGGCATCTCTAAGATTAGAGGCACTAATCACCTTTAAGTGGTTACCCTGGAATGTCTCAGTTTTTGGTGTTTGATTTAGCCATGTGTTGTCATCCACAGATCATATTGTAGTGTGTGTGTGTGTGTGTGTGTGTGTGTGTGTGTGTGTGTGTGTGTGTGTATTCCATACATGAGCTGTAATGCATTGTTCATCAGTATCCGTGATGATACCAGAACAGAATGAAGAGAGGCAACTGTACCTTTCATATATGTTCTCCATACTACAGTGTCCCTTTGTCTGTCTTACTTTTCCGCTACGTTTTCTTCCTGACAACAGAAATTTGTTGTTTTGAATTTACTAATCTTGATAGGTTTAGGCTGCTTTGCTGTCACTTTTCTCCAGGCTCAGTTTTGGATTAAAAACATAGCTAAAATATAAAGTCTCTCAGGCTTTCTCTCTAAAAGTGTTTATCATTATCCTTTGGGCCTAGCTGCTAGGCCTGTTTCATTATTAAATCCGTTGCTCAGCTGTGTTCCCATGTCTTTTAATCTGTGACTTGTCATCTCCTCCTTGCTCTGTGTAGATGTTTGAGACTCAACTCTTGACAGCGCTAGAAACCGTACAGACCCTTCAGATCATTGCCGTCATGCATGATGACTCCAGCTATGGCATACTTTGTAAATATCCCTGAGCCTAGCACTGGAGAGAGATGGATGTAAGGGAAGGAAGAATTCTCGAAAAGTGGTGTACAATTCCATATTGTCATTGATTTCCTTTCTTTGTGTGTTAAATGTATTTATTGCTTGAAATGAATTTCTACTGAATTATAAAAAACTAGTCTCACAAGGGTAGATAAACTAAAGAGTATTAGACTAGAATAATTACTTCAAATATAACCAAAGCATTAGCAAATGTGATTTTTGCCTACAGTTCACCTTGGTATAAAAATCCCCCTAGCCCCATCAATATATTACGTTGGGCCACCCCCCCTTGCAGGTCCATACTTTTACCTGCAATGGCTGCGGTCCCCTGTGTTGTCTGCAGCTTAGCCAATAAAAACATATGCTGGACTGCTACTGCTTCTCTTCTGCAGTACAGGTAAATCTATAGGGCATTAGTTTGCAGGACTACAGATTGTGTGGGAGGCTGTAGCCCTTAGAGGGGGGAAGTTTGGACCTATAAGTTAGGGGCTGGCATAACTGAGTGAATTGAGAGGGTTGGTAAGGGGGCATGGAAGGGATTGTTGGTGCTTCTGTTTTTCTGTACCTTTCCAGCCCAACAAAATTGCTAACACAAACTGTTAACCTTACATGAAATCCAGTGACCTTCAGAGAAAAAAATGCAGTGCTGAATTCTAGAGTACCTAAAAATGATCTTTAGTGTATGAAACAATGATTGTAAAGCAGTCTTTTTATTTTCAATATCTATGAAACGTGCATAGTAAACTGTATGTCCTATACAAACTTATACTCTTTAAAGAAAAAAAATCCTTTATCCTCTTAACATTTACTATCAGACTGAAAACACTGAGGATTAATTATCTATGCCCGGTCATCTATACCGTTCAATAAAATTTGTAGTTCTAAGTCTCCACAGTCAGATGTTTGGTCAAGGTTGCCCAAAGTATTTGCTTTAATTGATGGGTCTGCCATCAGTGCTGTATAAATTGGGTATATCCTCACAGGAACAAAATCGAGTCAGACTGAATGCTGCTCCGCCATTCACAGGAAGCCTTGTACAACCCCAATTCCCAAAAAGTTGGGATGCTGTATAAAATCTACATAAAACAGAATGATTTGCAAATCAGATAAACCCATATTTTATCACAATAGAAAAAAGAAAACCTATCATATATGTTTAAACTTAGAAAATGTACAATTTTAAGAGAAAAATAACATCTATTAGAATTTTACATGTCTCCAAAAAAGTTGACAAGGCAAGAAGCTGGCAAAGTAAGTGGCACTAACCAGAAAGAGCTGTAAGAACATGTTCCAACCAATTGGGTTAATTGCCAACAGGTCGGTAACATGATTGGGTATAAGAAAAAGCCTTTTGGAGAGTCAGGGTGTCTCAGAAGTAAAGATGGGCAGAGGTTCACCAATCTGAAAAATTGTTGAACAATTTCAGAATAATGTTCCTTGACGTAAAATTGCAAAGACTTCAAATATATAATCATCTACAGTACATACTATCAAGAGTCCAAAAATCTGGAGAAATGCGCATAGGGCAAAGCCGAAAAGCAATATTGGATGTCTGTGGTTTTTGGACCCTCAGACGGCACTGCATTAAAGCGGGACTCCGCCGTTTTTTGTTTTGTTTTTTTAAAGCCAGCAGCTACAAATACTGCAACTGCTGACTTTTAAAATAATGACACTTACCCGCCCAGCGCGCCCGCGATGTCGGCACCCGAAGCCGATCTCTCGATTGTCTCTCGGGTGCTGCTGCCGCCATCTTGGGTATGGGAATCAGGAAGTGGAGCCTTGCGGCTTCATTTCCCGGTTCCCTACTGCGCGAGTCGCGCTGCGCAATAAGGATGGTCCCCGCTGTCTCTGGGATCCGTGTGTTTCCCAGCAGACAGCGGGGGACCTTCGGAAAGGGGCGTAGATTCTGCGGAAAGGGGCGTACCTTCTGCAGATATCTATGCCGGAAGTGGGTGCAGATACCTGTACTGTACAGGTATCTGCACCCCCCTCCTCCCTGAAAGGTGCCAATTGTGGCGCCGGAGAGGGGGGGGGGGGGTTCCAATGAGCGGAAGCTCCACTTTAGGGTAGACCTCCGCTTTAAAAACAGGCATGATTATGTGAGGGACATCACTGCATGGTCTCAGGAATGCTTGCAATAATCACTGCCTGTTAGCACAGTTCACCACACCATCAAAAAATGCAAGGAAAAGCTTTATCATGGAAGGAAGAATCCTTTTCTGATGATGATCCATGGGCCAAAGCCAAATTTAAATGGTCTGTTGCAAATTGGAGAACTGTTTTGTGGTCAGAGGAATCAAAATTTGACTTATTTTTGGCAACCATCCTCCAGATGTAATGGTCAGCTTGAACATCTAGAAAGACACCATTAATGATGAAAGATGTATCCAAATTTTAGAGCAGCATATGCTCCATCCAGACCACATTTTTTCAGGGAAGGCCTTGCATATTTCAGGAGGTCAATGCTAAACGGCATACTGCATCTATGACAACAGCATGCTTCGCAGTAGAAGACTGTGTTTACCTGGCCTGCCTGCAGTCCAGACCTTTCACAAACTGCAATATTTGGCACATCTTGAAATTTAAAATATGGCAAGACCCAGACTGTTGAACAGTTAGAATCCTATATAGGGCAAGAATAGGACAACATTCCCCTCTCTCAAATTGCCAGCAACTGGTCTCCTCAGTTTCCAGACATTTACAGATTGTTGCTAAAAGAGGGGATGCTACACGATTCACTCAATTTCAAAATAACCTTATTTTTTTTCTTAAAATTGTACATTTTCTCAGTATGTTTTCTATTTTCTATTGTGAATATGAGATTTGCAAATCATTGCATTCTGTTTTCATGTAGATTTTACACAGGGCCCTAATTTTTGGGGAATTTGTGTTGAATTTTTGTCAGTGAACACAAGGCTTCTATTGACATATTGAGTTATTGATAAAATTACATGGCTTTCTTTGACTAGCTGAGCAGCAATCAACCCAACTCGATTGTGTTCCACCAGCAGACAAAGTCTCCAAACTGTTGAAAGTACACAGCACTGAATACTATATGTAGACTATGCTATGTACAGTTTATACAGTGCTGACAGTGGTGGCATCAATTAGTAAAGGAAATCATCTGTTTGGGTCAATTTGGCCTGAACAAGCCATGAAGACCGCCCGATAGCAATATATATATATATATATATATATATATATATATATATATATATATATATATATATATATATATATATATATATATATATATATATATATATATATATATATATATATAATATATATACTGCTATTTATATTATAGTGGGGATCGAAAGTTTGGGCACCCCAGGTATAAATGTGTATTAATGTGCATAACGAAGCCAATGAAAGATGGAAAAAATCTCCAAATGGCATCAAATTACAGATTAGACATTCTTATAATATGTCAAAAAAAGTTAGATTTTATTTCCATCATTTACACTTTCAAAATTACAGAAAACAAAAAAAGGCGTCTGCAAAAGTTTGGGCACCCTGCAGAATTTATAGCATGCCCTGCCCACTTTGCAAAGCAGAGACCTGCCAGTGTCATGGATTGGTCTCAATCATCTCGTCTGGGAAGACCAGGTGACGTCAATCTCAAATGTTTAAAAAATGGCCAGACTCATCTGACCTTGCTCCAACAATCGGCACCATGGGTTCTTCTAAGCAGTTGTCTAGAAAACTGAAACTGAAAATAGTTGACGCTCACAAAGCTGGAGCAGGCTATAAGAAGTTAGCAAAACATTTCCAGATGTCAATATGGAGATTTTTCCATCTTTCCTTGGCTTCGTTATGCACATTAATACACTTTTACCTGGGGTGCCCAAACCCCACTGTATGTATGTATGTGTGTGTGTATATATATATATATATATATATATATATATATATATATGTGATTCTGCGCCTGCAGGGAGCGTGCCACTTCTGCTGTGATTATTTCCAGCAGAAGCTGATGGGCAGCTGCCGAGCACTGGATGTCTGCCGGAACCTGCCCATTGTTGGTAAAATACACAGAACAGAAATCTGCCATTGTAAACAAGGCAGATCTCTATACTGAAGGGGGAAGGGATGGATTTTGCATTCCTGTAAAGCAGTAAAAGCACCTTACACAGTACACAAAAACACTGGCTAGGCACACTCTTTAATTGCCCTACATCAGGTGATGAGTAACAAAAGTTTTAACAGCGCTCCACTGTAGACCATGTGAAGAAATGTCGTAACGGTTAAATAATGATGAATTATCTTTTTATCTCCAGTGCAGCTGGACAATAACCATACTTGGAGTATGGATGGCAACAAGACAAAACAATGTCAGCGCTCAGTGGGTAACATTAGGTGGACATAGCACTGGCAGGAACCATAACCATGGGCAGGCGATGGGTTGAATGAAATATTCGTTGTGGGAAATGTTAGTGGATCAGAACAAGTTTGATGAATAATCAACATAAAAAAAATGGTAGATGAAGTTGGTAGCAGTGGCTATGGTCAGAGTGATGGCATGCTCTCCACAAGGCAGCACACTATGCAAGCTGACAGGCAGATGGATGTGGAGGGGGAGACGTGGACCGTCGGCACTGGGACACTCTCCCTAGGTAGATCCACAGTGAGTCGATGTGTCAGGGGTGTGTGTGGTGTAGCAGGAAGCTGCTGCAGTCTCAAGCCAGAGACCGGGGAAAAGCCAGGGAGGGATCGTACAGATGATGTAATGCCCTGGTCAGGAGGTGGTGGCTGGAAATCAGATGTCCTCGGGAAAACCAGCATGAACCACAGGCAGGTGGGTTGCCATGACAACGCATTTCACCCGCATGAACAGGCAACCCTATTGTTTAAATACCCAGAAAAGGGCAGAAAAAAGGGGGCAGAACAAGAACAGAGGGGCAGAATGTATGCCGCTAACTCCTCGCTCAAGGTGATATTATACATATAATTAAGAAGACAGTTAAAAAGTCCATGTACTAATTGTAATGTGATTCAATTTCTCATTAACTCCAGCCACATTGTTTTTCAGTCATGGTTTCAGATAGGTCAACCAGGCTTCAAGCCATAGTTGATAATATAGACATCAATTGGACAACATTAGTTCAAGTATTAATACAACTCTAGTTACCAATAATCTACCCCATACCAAGGCTTTGGAAATTCGCATGAGGAAAGCTTTTTTTTTTCCAAGTACAAGATGTGATGCAATACGAACATACCCAATGGTGGGATTTAGCTTTTCTTAAAAAATATCTTGAATTAGGAATTACTCCAAGAGGCCTTCGGATTAATAAGCAGTGTAGTTTCTTGGATGAGGACCTCTTTAAAGAATGGAGATTATTAGCAGAATTCTGCACAATGAAATGGATGAAAATTTTGGTCCAACAGAGAGAAAATTAGAGGCAGCACAACAAAAAGTTAAAGAAAAAGAAGCTTTAATCCAAGGTTAGCCCCCCCCCCCCACGATGACCCCAGTCAAATACTTCATAACAGACGTATGCCTCTTTCCAAAAAATTTTAACCCAGAGATGAACCAAGTACTTCAAACAAAAACAAGTCCAGACATAATAAATACAGGAATTCATCCCCTGATGGGGAGACCATTCTATCCACCCTTACTGCCCTGGCTACTTCATTACCATCTCCTAATACATCTTTAAGATTTCATGTACATACACATAATAGTTTCAGTCCATTGTCTATAGATCTTGAAACGTACATCATATTAGGTGTACGCCCAAATCGCAAGCACAAACAAACCCCGCTCACCAGTTAGCGCATACCAAGCTACGTCGTGCCCCCCCCCCCCCCCCCCATAAGATTTTTCAAATGTCGCCTCCAATCTGAGCTCACAAAGAAAAAAGAAAATTGGACAAGGACAGAGAGGAGGAACAAGACATAAGAATCAACAAAAAAGAAAGAACAGAGCTAATGAAATAGCCAGTACAATAAAAATTTACAATCTGCCCTCATACAATCTTTCCCCCACATTACTCCAAAAAGGTCTAAGTTTCTCTCCTTTAGTAGGGCCAAATAAATTTGGCCTACTTAAGGATCTCAATCATTTCATAAGACCTTTAGTATTAAAACTACATTATGCCAACAACCCAAATGCTAGTCACAAAAAGGCAAGTAATGAAATATGGCAGTGGAAAATTCCCAAATTAAACCCAATAATGCTATGTTTGAGATTTTGGAAAACCTGTGGCTGGAGAACAACATAGAGGGACACATTCAAACACCCTTTTTTATCCATTAATCACACACACAACCTTTAAACCAAAATTGACTTTTTTCCCCACACAGTCTAAGGGCCCCTATATAGAAACTTACAACCAAGCTGTCTATTAATATTTTCTAAGATTATGTGATAGCTCAAGTGGACATAGAAACCACAACTTTACAAGGGCAGAAAATCGGACACTAAAAGATCTGACAGCCAATAAAAAGGTTACCATCAGACAAGCCAACAAAGAGGGTAGTCTCGTGATACAGAATAAAGTAGACTATTTAAAAGAGGCTAGCCACTTATTGGCAGATACCTTAAACTCTCTGCCGATCCCCTCCCGATATCATACAAATCTGAAAATCTTTGTTTATAAGGCCTGGGAGAATGGAGTGCTCACCAAAAAGGAGAGACCATTTTTATTACCATCAGAGGTGAGCACCTGGTATTTCTACCATCTCCTGAAAATTCATAAATCCCTGGCAGATCAATAGTGGCAAGCACCAATAGCTTCACTAGTGGCATATCAGTGTACATCAATTTTTTTCCTCCAACCCTTGGTATGTCAATTTCCGTCATACATTAGGGTTTCAGCCAAGTCATTGAGGTCCTTCACCACTATTCCTGGGAAGCTGGATATATGTTGGCCTCACTTTATGTGGCCTCCCTTTATACATCGATTCCCCCATGAGGTAGGCCTTTTGTCCATACAACAATTTCTCACTCAAAATGGAGACATTAATTCGCTACAATCGGATTTCTTGGTGAAAGTTACGGATTTGAGGCATAATTATTTTATATTTCTTGATCCTTTTTATTTACAATGTAGGGGCACTGCTATAGGGGAACATTTTGCCCTGTATACACCAACCCCACTATGGGCTGTTGGGAGGAGGAATACATCTGGGCCAACAACCCATTTGCTAGGCACATTGTGTTTTTTGGAAGATTCATTGATGACATTTTGCTCATCTGGAGTGGTGGCCCAGATATGTTCCCCTGCTTTGTGGCCCATTGTAATGCCAAACCTTTTGGTTTATCTTTTACACATGTACTTGACTCAACAGAAAAACAAAAGATAAACCGAGCTAAAAATTATACTCCGTGACATACATGAAAAGCATATATGAACCAAAAAAAGCAGCAGCATGAAGTGGGATACACACCAGGGATAACTGGGAATAGAGAAGCTGCCCTAAAAAAAAAAAAATTCAATTGCTCAAATCAAACCATATGAATATGCAAAAAGTCCATATTTATCACTTCAGCTTGTTGATGTCACCACAGTGTATAAAAACAGACCTGCTTACCAGATGGCAAGCATAGAGGACAGATGGCTATAGCCCAGCCACGGCCTTTAGGTTGTCGATGCAAACACCAAAATCGGCAGATTGGATCTTGCAGATCGCTCACTCTCTCCAACTAAAATGTCCGTCTTTACTCAGGTAGATATCCCAAAAAGAGATAAGACTGACCATAGTGTGATATTGTCTAAAATACATTTTATTTAAAACAAAGTATAGCACTTACGTTTGGGAAGAATATTGCAAGCTTTAAAAACAATGCTGGCCGGCACAAACACACTGAGCCTGTCCTCGAACGATTGCATGGTGACATCACTACGGGCTTTACTCCAGACGAGTTTCGTCATACGTGACATTGTCAGTGGGGAACGGCAGCGTAGGGACTCCCCACATTATAAACAGAGCCAAGCCTCGTTCTGAGTCGCAAGTTCATGGGTCTAAAAACACCATATTTGCATTGGGCGGTAATCCCTTACTTGTAGAGACGGAGGTCAACACATCAGAGGTTAACCCATCTACGTTACTCCACAAATATAGAAATAAATATATATTACAAAATTATTGGTAATAGGTTAAAAACAAAACGAGAGAATTCTTGATAGAACTCTCCTCTAAAATATACTACTAATTTAATTTAAACCTGAGAAAAGGACAGCCAATGAATCATCCATTCTCGACAAATCTCAGGCTGGTATAATAGAGACCATAAATTATAATTAAAAATAATAATAAATATTAACGTGAATAATTACCAGTGCTCTTCACTAATTTTATATAGAAAAACATATTCATTCTGAAAGTGTATTGTGAAAAATCATACAACTACAGTAATTAGACTTATGTGAAAGTGTAATATGAAATCATACAATTAATTCAACTTATGTATAACAATTCCCTTGATTATAGGATATAAATACTACTAGTTAAAATTTAAAGTTGGAATAATAAGAAAAAAACCTCTATACCATGCTCTAGTGTCTCAGATCAAGTTAACATACGGGCTCATTATTAATTATCGATAAAGGCATTCACATCTGTATCAATGTTTAACCCATACGGTACATACATTTTTAATCTATGGATCCAAGTCATCTCTAATTTTAAAATCTCCTTCAGTAACGAGCTAAAAAATTTCATGATATCAGAGACCCATACAAAATGGAATATTGCTTATTTGGAGACCAATATAAAAAATGTGATGGTCCCCAGAAGTCTAAGGTGGGATGTTGCTCCTCAAAAAGGCAACAGAATTATAAGAGTGGTTTAATTACTTTAATACAGTGGAACTGGCCAAAATTGACGAGGAGATAAAAATGAAGGAAAAACTTAACCCCAACATAAAAAGTGAGGTATATAAGGACAAATCTCAGAATCTTTTAAAAAGCCTTGAGGAGGCTAAGGATCAAAGATTAAAAAAAGAAAAAGTATAACGGAGACCTATCTGATTACCATGGCAATGTTGTTTTTGACTGGTAAAAGAAGCTCTTGGAGGAGCAAAGCGGTAATGAGATGGAAATATCTACATCAGGAGGTGTTACTAATGGTGGAGACCAAACCACTGTACAACCTCCTGTATCTAATCAAATCGAGGTATGTCTATTAATAAACCACAAAGGAATGGAGGGAATAATTATCCATACCAATCCCCTTGAAGAGGGAATGTGGCCAATAGGGGGGGGTTTTCCTTTCAAGGACAACCGCCACCAACTGGTCCCCCTAGACCTGTTTATGCTCAAAGATCATACTATCAGGGTTCAATGTCAAATATTAGAGGGCCCCAATCTAGAGGTAGGGGATGGGGTCATCACTATTACTAACGTGGCAGAGGGTATCGTGTAGACCACCAGGAAGTATGGAGACAAAGAACCAATGGGGAATACGGCCAACAGTCACCACTATTGTGATATCCAGGGGCCGAACCTGAATGGGAGGTCAATATCCGTATATCCAATAGCTTTTTTCCACTTACAGATAGAGAGTTCTTTGACAACTCTCAACTGTACCACCCTAAGGGAGGGAAAACCCCTACCTCCTCCTATTTGGCCCCTAATGGTAATTTACCACCTCGAAGGTTGCCTGCCCCCAATGGTCAGACGAGTTGGGGCTTTCACAAACCCAGCCAAGGCATCAAAATACAGGGCAAAAGTAGAGGAGTCAAAGGGGGGAGGCGGGCACGAGCAGCAAAAAAGGCTTTAGCTCCAAAGACCTTAGCTCCAAAGTTTTAACAGATCCAGAGAGAGCCATTCTTGACAAAGGTCTCAAATTTGTCTTGCCAATGAGACTGGACAAGTTTCAAACTTATATGGACATCCATAAATTTGTTAGGAAATGTAAATATTAAACACTATATAATTAACAATCCCATTGGTAATAATGTATCGGTAGAAGCAGAATTTGTAAATTTCGGTTTATTAAATGCTTCTTTGTTCAACCCCCCCAGTGCACTGGCACCTACATTGTGCGTCTTTAGGGATGTCATGCTTAGAGACCTAGATCGCCTGGCAGTCAAAAAGGCAAGATTAAATAAGACCCTGCAGGAGGGTTTAGATTCCCTATGTAAAAATAGGGAGCTAGTTATAAGACCAGCGGCTTAAGGGGGGGGGGGGGGGGAGATTGTTCTTGATCGACAAAATTGTATGACTGAAATGTACAAAATTGTAATTGATGTGGATACTTACACTGTACTTCCTTCCGACCCCAAGGTCAAATATCAGAAGGACTTGCAGAAAGTTGTGGTTGGGGGTTTCCAGGCAGGCATCCTTAACAAAAAGGAAGGCCTATATTTCGTACCTAGAGCTCTGCGCACCCCCACCATTTACCATTTACTACTTGCCTGAAGTTCATAAAAATTGTATCTGCCCCCCGGGACGCTCCATTGTTAGTGCCATTGGTTCAATAACCTCCCGGGTGGATATTATAAAAAAAAAAAAAATTACAATATTTTAATGTTAGATCAGCATTTAGCCCGGTTGTTACCAACTGCCCCACAAGTAACCTCCAGAAAGGCCCGCACTATGAAAAATATACTTGCACCTAGTAAAATACAGAAAGAAAACACTAGATCCCTGTTTGACTTTAGAATGTATTTTGGTAATAGAACAGGTATTTTTCAACATAAAAACTAGGAGGTCTGACATGCCAATTCATCACCCATGGCAGTAATAAAATCACCATAAATAATGGAATAATGTACTCATTCAGACAATTTATTACTTGTTCGACAGTTTATCTAAGTCCTACACTGTCCCTGCGACCTCTTGTACGTGGAACGCACTATGTGCGCTCTGCATGCAAGAATTTGGGATCACCGCATGTTCATAAAAAAAAAATGCGATGAACATATAGTGTACCACAGCACTTTCACAGTGTGCATAGCGGTGACATAAAGTGCCTAGAAGTTTTTGTTAGAGACCATCCCCAAGGGGACCTTGACAGCAAACGAGAGATTCTCTCTATGTAGAAGAAAAGTATTCTGGATCTATATGCTTGATTCCCTCACTCTGAAAGGGTTAAACGAGGAACTGGAAACATGCAGTTTTATTTAGCCTTCCAGTATTCAACCCTATCTTTCCATTTTTTGATGGAGGGCATACAAATGTAAATACTTGTTGTGATATATCACTCCACGTGTCTGCCGTCTGCAAGCACCCATATTTGTATACGTGTAATTCATTTTTAGTTTCTCTTCCCCTATAACATCTATAGTCGTGTCAATTACCCATTGAGACACAATTTTTATTATATTTTCACTGGAGATTTTTTAATACTTATGGTTTATCGTGATTGTCCTTTGGTTGTTTTTTCTGTTTTTTTTTTTTTTCAATGTGTATTATTATCATTATATTTGCATTTTTACATTTACATTCATCTTTTATTTTTATTTTATTTCATTTTTAATTTGATGAATTTTTGGTTTTATTTTGGTTTGATTTTCCTCATTAAATTGGTAGGTACAATGCCTGGTGGGTGTGGAGATGCGACTCGGTGTACATCTTGCGGCATGTATGCATTCCTTGATTATCTGATCGAGGCCAAATACTGCTGTGCAAAATGTAAGCACAAGACCCTCCATACTAAAGGAGAGCCGGGAACTTACCCGGCAGGGGCCAGCACAGGGGCTGGGGTGAAGACAAAAAGGTGCAGGCACTAGAAACAAGTTGATGGGGGGGCAGGAAGGATAGAGGGGGAAATGCCAGGGAGGCTGATCCTGGGCTGGAGCATCCCAATTACTACGCTCCATTGAGTGACATTGGTGAAGCACTGCTGGAGCTGAGGGACTCCCCTACCTGCCAGGGGAAGAACTCCTCCAGTGAGAGTGGGGGGAAGCGAAAGGAAAGGATAGACAGTTTCTGTTGGTAGGGGACTCAATTCTTATTACAGGCAGAGGGCAGTCTGTGGCAATGACCTGAAGTGCCGAACTGTATTCTGTCTACCGAGCGCTCAGGTTTGGCACATCACGAATCTGGTGGACAGATTACTGGGAGGTGCTGGGGAAGACCTGGCTGGCATGGTGCATGTTGGCACCATTGACAAATTCAGAGGCAGATGGAGTGTCCTAAAGAACAACTTCAGGGACTTGGGAGCTAAATTGAGGAAAAGGACCTCCAAGGTAGTCTCAGGAATACTACCGGTACATCGAGCCACACCAGAAAGGCAGAGGGAGAATAGGGAAGTAAACAAGTGGCTGGAGGACTGGGCTGACTTCTCAGTTGGTCACCAGTACTATAGAAAGGACGGACTGCGCCTAAATGAGGAGGGTGCAGATGTGCTAGGAGTAAAGATGGCCAAAAAGTTAGAGGGGTTTTCAATATAGGCGACGGGGGTCCAGAGGTAGAGATAATCAGCGCGTAACATAGTCCAGAGGGTAGTATTTGGGGGCATTAGTGGTAGGTTGACTAAAGCACCTAAACCCAAGGTAAGTATAATAACAAGTCCTAGTTTCAATCTCGGAACACCCAATAAGAGGAGAATATGCAACCGATCTAAACTACGTGGCATGTTCACCAATGTCAGGAGCCTGGCAGACGAAGAGGATTTGGATTTTGTGGGAATTTTTTTAGAAACTTGGTTCAACAGCTCTTAAGATTGGCTGATGACCATTCAAGGGTATACTCTTTATCGCAGTGATAGAGAGGCTAAAAAAAGGGGGATGGGTATGCCTGTATATCAAGAATAATGTACCTTCAAAGATGCACCTGAAAAATCAACCCGAGTCTGTCTGTCTCATAACCAAAACACAAAAAAAGCGATTTCACCTTTGACTCCATTTTAGTGTGTCTACAAGAACTTAAGAACAATACTGTGCCCCCCCCCCCCCTTATTTTTATTTCTATTTTCTTTTTCATGGTACCGCTTGTAGATCCCAAGGTTCCTTACTCTAGATCCATCCAGTTTTGTACACATCTGTTTTGTTTTCGAAGTGACTGGACTGTTGGCATATGTATATTATCCTGAGAAAAAAAGGAATTGTTTGTGTACCATCTTAATTGATTACGTGTACCACTTAATAACGTACAAGTGAATGTGAGAGATCACATCACTAATGGAGCTATGAAGAAGGTGAAATCCTTATGGGTTGAGCTTTAAAGGGATGAAGCTGAGGGGAAAATAATATTGGGCGTATGCTATAGGCTCCCTAACCTGAGGGAGGGGGGGCATGCGGACCTCCTATCACAAATTGGATTAACAGCAAGGATGGGAAGTGTTACCATAATGGGGATTGGAAGTATCCATAGACTGGGCAGAGGGAACCACACATTTGTCTAAGGCTCGCCAGTTCCTAAATTTCTTGCAGAACAATTTCATGGGTCAGGTGGTAGATGCACCAACTAAAAATAAAGCATTACTAGATTTACTGATTAACAAAAATACAGACCTGATTACAGATGTAGAAATACGAGGAACGTTAGGAAACTGCAATCACAGGTCAATTGGCTTCAGTATAAATCACACAAATAGGAAACATAAGGGAAATACAAAGACACTAAATTTCAAGATCCAACTCCATAAACTACGAACCTTGCTAGAAGATTTAAATTGGGATAAAATCTTAGGAACAAAGAACACGGAGGAGAGCTGGGTTCACTTTAAGAGCATATTAGATAAGGGCATTAGCCAGTGCATCCCAATGGTTAATAGAATTAAAAGAGCGAAAAAAAAGTCCTGGATGGCTTAACGCCAATGTAAAAAATGCAAGTTTAATTTTGAAAATAGTAAAGGGAGGACAGACCATGTTGGCCCAATAAAGAATGATGGACATTGGATTACAAAGGATGGGAAGATGGCAAAGGTATTGAATATATTCTACTCAGTTTTCACAAGGGAATATAGTCCCTCCAAGAGCTTGCATCAATAGTATGCAAGCTCTTGGAGGGACTGTATACAAGATTTTAGTAATGAGAACAGTATCATTGGCATTAATCGGCATGGATTCATAAAGAATCGTTCTTGCTAAATCAGTGCAGCCCTATCATTGCCACCTATCAGTGCCACCTGTCGGTACCCATCCATGCTGCCTCATCAGTGCAGCCTCATTGGTGTACATCAGTAAAGGAGAAAATTACTTATTTACAAAATTTTATAAAAGAAACTTTTTTTCAAATATTTTGATCTTTTTTGTTCAGCAAAAAATGTAAAACCCGATGGTGACTAAATACCACCAAAAGAAAACTCTATCTCAAAAAAAATATAAAAATTTTGTTTGGCTACAGTGTTGCATAACCGCGCAATTATCAAAGTGTGACAGTGCTAACACTGAACATTGGCCTTGGCAGGTAGGGGGTAAACATACCCTGTATTAAAATGGTTAAGCTCTGTAAATTGCAAGGTGGAGCCTCCATTGATTGGGCTTGTTTTCCAGCAGATCTCACAGATGCTTAATGGATTGGAATCTGGAGAATATTGAGGCCAAGTCAGCACCTCAAACTTAACGCTGTGTTCCTCAAACCATTCTTGAACCATTTTTACAATGTGGCAGGGTTCATTATCCTGCAGAAAGAGGCCACTGCCATCAAGGAAATGGTTTTCATTAAGGGGTGTACTTCAGCAACAATGTTTTTTAGAGAAGTAGTACTGTATGTGTTAAAGCAACATCCACCATATGAATGGCAGGACCCAAGGTTTCCATGAAGAACATTGGCAAAGGCATCACACTGCCTCTATTGGCTTGCCTTCTTCCCATAGTTAATCCTGCCATCTCATCCCCAGGGGCACCCTAACCAGTTTGTGGCTACACGGCCCCATACACAACAAACCAAGAGCCATTTTTTTTTTGCTTTCAACACATCAACTTAAAGTGGTTGTAAACCCTTACAACCAAGTTTGACCTACAGGTAAGCCTAGATTAAGGTTTACCTGTAGGTCCAAGAAATATCTCCTAAACCTACATGGTTCAGGAGATATTTTCCGAAAGACAGGCACCGCGCCGTAGACAGCGGCACGCCGCTGTCAACGGCGATATGCCGCGAGTGGCGGCTCCCGTGTGTATGCGCGGGAGTGACGTCATCGCGGCTTCGCCAAATGACAGCGGCGGAGCAGCGAGACCCACCGAGAAGTTGGACGCTCCGGACTACAGGGGACAGCGGTGACTTCGCTGGCTCCTGTGTCAGGTAAGTGACACATAATGGACTACTATGCGATGCATAGTAGTCCATTATGCTTTACCTTTGCAGGGAATCAAAGAGGAAGTAAACCCATCAGGGTTGACTTCCTCTTTAAGAGACGACATGATCATGGGCTGCCAGATAAATCCAACCTGGTTTTGAGTGCCATTGTAACAAGATTAAAATGCTATTCACGTTACAAGTCAATGGTTGTAATGTTATGGTCGATCAGTGCATTCTTGAGCATAAAGGATCCTTATGTTATCCTGTATGAATTGCATATCTGCAGAACATACTTGTATGTGAATTTCATAAATGCGTTGCTTTTTCTTCATTTGCCCAGTTTTGTTGCCTATGTTATGCTATTTTGCGGGAGAGACATGACTAGCAACCAGAATACATCATATATTGTTGCTGAAAAATATCACACAAGCATCCATCCCTAGCTAGAACATTCCTGCAGAGTCAAGGCAAAATGATTAGCAAACAGCAAGTTATGAGTCAGATGTTGGTTCTTGTTATGAATAATGTTTTAATGATCATCATTCCCTTTCTTTATACTTCTAACAAACCTGGCAACCTCACTATATTCATTTAAAAAGGTTAGATATGTGATGTACACATGGAAGCATTTGTTGGAGCTTATACTTAAAGTAGTTATGACCTATTCTGTAGGAATGTATTAGTAAACCTGAACCTTGGTGGGATCCCAGAGATGTTTTGTGATCTCAGAAACGTGATTTTTCCCACATTTGTCCTTGGCTGAAAAAAAGCAAAATATGTTCAACAGTTCTGGGAAGCTGCCATACTGGCTTTAGTACATAGAGATATAAAAAGCAGGGATCAGGGGTTTCCTGCTAGATGCTTGTTGAATAAATACAGTTTTAAATGTGTGCAGGTGTTTTGTGTATTGGTGCAAACTTTTTAAAAAGCTGGGCTATACACAGACTATATTTGCTGTTGGACTGTATATGCACCGGAAAGGAACAGATCTGTTAACTGGCACGTTTTTGGATAGTTTGGGGTTAAATTAGAAAGTCTGCCTTTTTTTGTTGTTTTTTTAGCTTTGTGCTCATTGGAGAGATTCAGTCCTTTTGCCTGTCTCTCACAATTGTTACAAAAACTGAAAGAGCAGTTCTTTCGATGGAGATTGCGTCCGGTACAGCTGTCAAAATTTTTTTAAAGAGGGGAATCCCTCTAAATCTCGCTTACTATTTTGCCTTTAGAACAGGATGTGAAGAAAAAATCTCTTAAATGGGATGCAGCAAAAAAAATAAAATAGGTTTTCTGCTCTATCAAATACTTAACCTATTGCCCCCAACTGTACACATATATGCTGCCTCACACAAGTGGCCATTTGTTTGTACTCTGCCTAGTGCACCATTATTGTACTTCATGTTTTAATCACTTCAATACCAGCATGTTTCTCAGTTTCCAAAAAATTGGGGCAAAAACATTAGATCACCTTTTTGGTGTCTACTTTGCCAAAAGGGATCATTTTGGGGGAGTGACTGTCCTGTCATTTTTATTTGATATGTTTTATAACATAAAGCCAGGGAAAGAGTATTTTCAAAATGTTTGGTTTTTTTCTTTTATATAGTAAAAATTAAGAAAATAATAATTAAATCCCATCAAAAAGCTCTGTTTGTCTGAAAATGATTTAAAATGAATTTGGGTACACTATGAAATAACTTGGTAATCATCGGTCAAACTGTCACAGCACTGAACACTGAAAAATGGCCCAATAATGAAGGGGGTTATACAGGATAGAACTCTAGTAGTTAATAAAGTGTTAATCTCCAGCCAGAACACAATATTCATTAATAAATAGCTGTTTACCTGTCTGCCTTTTGCATTTGGATGCACCGTTTGCATGAGAGTGCTGTAGGAAACTAGGAGCTATTTGCCATGCAATGTCGATCTTGTGTTTTCTGGACACTAAGGGGTATATTTACTAAAGCTAGAGAGTACAAAATCAGGCTCACTTCTGCATAGAAACTAATCAGTTTCCAGGTTTTATTGCTAAAGCTTAACCATTTACCAACCGCCTCCTGTACATATACGTCGGCACTTTGAAGAGGGAAATCTTGATAGCAGCAGCTGCTGCCACCACCGAGATATCCATCTTTACAAGAGGCGGTCTGTTTACGATAATGGTGGTCTCTGCGGCGGGTTCACTGCAAGATCACCGTTATCGGCAGCGGGAGAGGTAGCACCCCCTTCGATGCGATCGGGTCCTTTTCCGTGCTGGGTATAGAGACGAGTAAGGCTTAGATGGCCCCCACTCATCTCTATACCATAGGAGGATGGAAGCAACGTCAAAACGTCTCTTCCACCCATACCTCTTAAGGGAACATTTTTTTCAATGACATTTGTTTCAAATGGCTTTTTTTTTTTTTTTTTTTTGCACTTAAGTCCAAATATGAGATCTGAGGACTTTTTGACGCCAGATCTCATATTTAAGAGGACCTGTCATGCTTCTTTCTATTACAAGGGATGTTTACATTCCTTGTAATAGGAATAAAAGCGATCCATTTTTAATTTTTTAAACAGTGTAAAAATAAATAAAATCAAGTAAAATAAATAAGAAAATGTTTTTAAGCCCGTCTTCTCTGTTCCTCCCATTCTTCCACTGTCCCAAAAAGGAGTTGCAAAAGGAGCTAAAGCAGGTCAACTGCTGGTCAACAGGACCTGCAGTTAATTCTCAATTATCTCAAAAGTTTTTCAAACTAATGTGCAAAGCATGCTGAATCCCTTTAACACAAGCCGTTTCAGACACATGGTGGTGATTGTCCAATATGGCTGCTTATGGTTACAATGGGCAGCAGCTGTATGTTTGAAAACCTTTCCTCTCCAAACATTTCCTGGCTGACCCATCTAGGAATAAGAATAGATCTGGTTACGTTTTTCCAGCTATACACTTTTCCCCAAGTAATGCCTGCCTGTGCTCTTCCTTGATGACGTGAAGAACAAGAATTCTTGGCAGGTCGGAATATTTTATGGGCAGTTGGTTGGGGCCTGCTTCTGATGTCTGTGGTTACCCCAATACCGCCTCTACAAGCATGTCTTCAACTTTGCATTTCTCTCACTGGTCTCTACTTTATCAGTGATCATAAATATGGTTCCCTGTTTACCATTTTTGTGTTTGAAGAGTTTATTTCATTTGGTGTTTTACCTATTACAGATATGTGTACATTTCGGCCTTTGAATTTTTGAGCACTAAAATACCTTGCCATCTGTGTCTTCTAAAATCTGTTTATCTGTTCCTTGGCTTTAAGCAATTTGTGTAAATTAAGGCTTGCTAGTTAATTTTAGTCCTTATGGAACACTTGCCACTTAAAGTGTTTACTTGAAATGTGAAGTTTCTGGGCAGTATCTGGGTATATACTTCAATAGCTCCTAAGCTATAAAAAAAAAAAAAAATCTATAAATAAAATACACACATCATCTTATATGAAAGTGAGCTAATTATCACAATTTTATAGAAGCTTATTGAAAGGTTTGTGCACTTTCAGTTGGTGATGTCTGATGCGCTTTTCTCATTCATGCTGTGCGCCATCTCAGGAGTCTGAACCCATGTGACACCAGGCAGATTAAATTTTTATGCTGAGTCTTCTGTATATAGAGCATCTGATGCTGGATAACGTTATCAACTGCAGCAGATGCAGGCATCCCCGGTTTTCTGCCTCTTGTTTGTCCAGTAATTTGAGTAAACAGACTTTATTTCTGAACTTAGTGTTCTTTTTTATGTTTGCAGTCTGGTCAAGCCGGATCAAGATTTCCATGCTGGCATTTTGGCATGGAACTGTGTTTATTTTATTTTTATTTTTTTTAAGCGGATATCCAGCACCAGATGGTCTATATATGAACTTATCTATTAGTCATGTTAAAGGTTAGGTTTTTGGTTGGTTTACAGTTGCACAGGAATTGGAGGAGTTTTATTTTAACTGTTAAGTGTTAGAGGTCCCCTAGCTAAGTATCAAGGGATCATTTTGGGGTAAAGTATATTTAAAGCCATTTTTTATTTTTGTAGTGTTGGATGGAACCATGTCTGTTTTATTTATTTTTTTTTTTTTTATGCTCTTAAGGGCCGGTTCACACTGCGGGCGATGCGAGGCGACACCGACTTACCTCGCCGCGACCTGCCGCGACCTCGGGGCGACTTGCATTGACTTCTATACAGAAGTAGTACAGGAACCTTTTTTCTGAGTCAGAGCGACTCGAGTCGCTCCTCTCAGAACGGTTCCATTGTACAGAACGGGGGCGACTTGTCAGATTGCGCGAGGCAAGTCGTGTCGCCTCGCATCGCCCGCAGTGTGAACCGGCCCTAACTCTGTTTTTGTCCTGGTGACTATTGTCACGGAGACAGGAAAAATGAGGAAAGCCCTAAATTTTTTGCTTGTCACTTTAACAGGAGGTCAACGAAAATGTTACTACCGGGGCAGTTCTGTCACCACTTTCTGTTTTGTCTTTCGGACAGGATGTGAAGGGATTCTCTCTAATTGGTGTCAGTTTTTTTCTTTTTTTGCTTGACATGGGTCTAATTTCTGTTCTATCCAAGGTAAAAAAAAGGCTTAAAGCGGGAGTCCGCCGGGAGTCTGCGTTTTTTTTTTTTTTTTTTTTTTTTTTTTTAAAAGCCAGCAGCTACAAATACTGCAGCTGCTGACTTTTAAAATAGTGACACTTACCTGTCCAGCGCGCCCGCGATGTCGGCACCCGAAGCCGATCTCTCGATCGTCTCTCGGGTGCTGCCGCCGCCATCTTGGGTATGGGAATCAGGAAGTGGAGCCTTTCGCCTTCATTTCCCGGTTCCCTACTGCGCATGCGCGAGTCGCGCTGCGCAACAAGGATGAACCCGCTGCCTCTGGGATCTGTGTGTTTCCCAGCAGGCAGTGGGGGACTTTCGTAAAGGGGCGTAATCTCCGCCCCTTTCCGCAGAGAGATATCCCGGAAGTGGGTGCAGATACCTGTACTGTACAGGTACCTGTACCCCCCTCCCCCCTGAAAGGTGCCAATTGTGGTGCCGGAGGGGGGGGGGGATTCCAATGAGCGGAAGGTCCACTTTAGGGTGGACCTCCGCTTTAACATACTTTATTAAAAGCAATAATAGTTAAAGGAAGCTTTATGTTTACACTGTTGTGCTTTAAAGTGGTTGTACATCCTGTACAACTACTTTTACCTACAGGTAAGTCTATATTAAGGCTTACCTGTAGGTGCTTGAAATATCTTCTAAACCTCCACAGTTTAGGAGATATTTACTAAAAAGTTTACATCATATCCCTTTGATCTGCAGGTGAATGAAATAGTGAATACGCATTTTACTTCCTATTTATCGATCACACATCTAACCAGCATTTATAAACCGTATTTTAGATGATCCTTTTTTTATTTTTATTTTTTTTTATTTTTTTTGACAAGAGCTATGAGTGCTGCTACATTTTTATAGGCACTAGAAACAGACAAGCAGCACCAATTTAAGTGTACCAATATTAGTAACACATTTAATTCAGTAGTAATGCACTCCCTGAAAGTGGGGAAAAAAGCAGGCGTGTCTTTATGTATCTCGGGTGAGCATCAGGGATCCAGAGCAATATGCAGGCAGCGTTGTGCCTTCCCTCTGTCAGCTACACTCCCTGTGGTAATTATCCAGGCTATGGACTTCCTTTTACAACCCTTTTGCCCCCACCATACTAACACTATTCCAATAGTGACTCTGCTCCCCATTGGTTAGGACTTGGACTATATGCTCAGTATCCTGACACCTTAATCCTCCTCATCCCAGATGAGACCGCTTTTCCTGTTGGAACACCTTAGCGCAACAATTATATTTTTGAAGCAACTGCCTGCTGTCATGACAGCCTGTTATTGCTGGCAGGGGTGTGGAGCAGACGGATCGGGCATACTGCACACGTCCTATGAATCATCAACATGGGGACAAGGTGCTCTGGGGTGTTGGTGGCAGAGCCTCCATTTCCCCAAAGCACCCACCTCCCAATGTTGAGGGCACGTGGCCTGTTATGGTATGGTTTAAGGGGGTGTGCTCGCCCCCCCCCCCTTTCCTGGGCTGCATGATCGACTAAGGCTCTTTTATGGATTTTGGGGGGTGGGAAACCCTTTTTTTTTTTTTTTTTTTTGGTGTGGGGTTCCCCTTAAAGTCCATACCAGACCCTAAGGGCCTGCCATGCGCTGCTCTGGGGAGGGGGTGTGACCCCACGCTGTTTTTTTATTTTTTTTTTCTACATTTGGCTGCATGGCTGGCTTCCTGGCCCGCTCCTTAGCATCCAGCTCTTCGTCAAAAAACAGCATGGGATACCTCCCGCTAAACCCTAATGGAAATTTATTGTATGCTTTATTATTAGCGCATGCGTTTTATTAAACCCATGTTTTTTTTTTTTTTTTTTTTTTTTTTTAACATTTAAAAAGATGAGTTTGTGTCAAGTAAATTGATATCAAACATGTCGTGCCTTAAAATTGCATATGCCCATAAAGCGCTGATAAACTTTGGTACCTTAAATCAATGTTCCTCAACTCCAGTCCTCAAGTACCCCCCAACAGGTCATGTTTTCAGGCTTTTCATTATTTTGCACAGGTGATTTGAGCAGTTTCACTGCCTTAGTCATTACAACCGCTGTTTTAGCCTGAAAACATGCTTGTGCTGTGTAATCTGCCCCATTCTAAACTATAAAAAAATAAAACTCCCTGAACCTGCAACTTCCTGTATGCCCTCTCTGTGCTGACCACGAAAATCATGGCCTATGGTCAGAGTGCATCCCTCCATCATATGCTGCCTGCTCCCAGCTCTCACTCTCTCTGTCTCCGGCCCGGCCCCACTGCTATTATTGTAAAAGAAAAACCTAAAATTGTCACTGCCAGCCCCTCTATTAGAGGCTGGCATAGCACACTATGCAAGTTGCTTTGAAAAACGAGTATTCTAAATACTAAATTTCAGCTGTCTTCAGGCCGGTCACGTGACTCTCGGACGCTTTACAGATGGAAACAAGCGGACACGTGACATCTCCGGCTGACGTCAGAGGGAGATCATGGCTCCTCTCGCAGGAGACATCCATCGGAGCTGTAAAGGGGCCGAGAGTCACGTGATCAGCCTGAAAGCTGAAATTCTGTATTTTAAGCACTTGTTTTTCAAAGCAACTTACATAGTGTCCTATGCCAGCCTCTAATAGAGGGGCTGGCATAGTCCTATAAAAAAATGCCTTAAAAACACTTTAAGGTAAACAAAAAAATTGGCTTTAGAACCACTTTTAAGTATAGCTATATCATATTAATAAAAAATCAGTTTCTTGTGAAAACCTTGGTGTATTGCCGTATATGCAGATCATGGAATCACACAGAAATATATAACAATTATGCAGCCATGTTGGCCAGTAAGTAATTTTACTGTCTTTAAAGGGGGCTTAGCAGCCTAACATAAATAATACATTTATGCACAATAATTTTCAATATTTATTAAATTAACAATCCTAATTGGCTACATTGTTTAGGGGTCTATGATAATTATAGTGAGCAAATTAGAGACCTTTGCTAACAGGGTAATATGATCTAATTATTCAGTGGCTTTGTACCTGATAATCAATGACTGTTCATTATAAAGATGTTAAACTTAAATGGTGCACTGAACTATATGGATAGAACGTGTTTACGAATGACCAAATTCATTGCTAAAATATACTAGTTAAAAAATATGTAATGATGTGCCTTAACTAAAAGTGGTAATTCTGAACCTGGATGTAGTCTTTAATTCCTTTCTATGTGCCATTGGAAATCCAAAACCTGGAACACTTTAATAATGCAAATATCTACTTGAGAAAGAAAAGTTTTAAGTAGCCTTTCTACCAATGTCTTATTATTGATCACTGAGCCTGTTCATCACTTTTAGAGCCAGTAGTGAGCACCTAGATTTGAGAGGGTAGTGCCAAAATAGGCTTTCCTCCGTTAACTTTTGCCTGTTGGCCTGTTGGGCTGTTGAAAGTGACTATATTTCATTCATGCTATCAATTAACTTTATTTTTTGGAAAGAGGATTTCTTTAAATCTGAACTGTAGCCATCAAAGTAAACAAAGCAGCAATAAACAGTGTGTACTGAATATTGACCCCATGTTAATAAATTACCCTTAGTGGATCCATCTCTGCCAGCAGAACTGCTTTATTTCATGCTGGCAGCTGCTCTCTGCTAGTAATTCTGCTACAAATAAACCAAAGAGAGAACCTGAGAAAAGGGGTGCCACAATAGGTTCGACAAAAAAAAAAAAAAAAAAGAAACTTTATTCAGACAATATGCAATTAAAATATACAGATAAATAGTAGATTCAAAGTAGAACATGCTAATTTTGCAGGAACCTGCACCCAACACCAACAATGGTCATGCTGAAAGCTATGTTAACACTTGTGGTGTAGTGCACAGTGGTGTAGTGGTTAGCACTCTCACCTAGCAGTAAAAAGGGTCGCTGGTTCGACACCCAACCACGACCCAACCAAATACTGCAGCTGCTGACTTTTAAAATATGGACACTTACCTGTCTAGTGTGCCCACGATGTCTACACCCAAAGCCGATCTGTCGCTCGGCTCTCAGGTGCTGCTGCCGCCATCTTCGGTAAGGGAATCGGGAAGTGAAGCCTTGCGGGTGCCCTACTGGCGCATGCGCAAGTCGCGATGCGCAATCCGGATGGTCCCTGCTGTCTCTGGGACTCGTGAGTTTCCCAGCAGACGGTGGGGGGGGGGGTTGAGTCTATGCCCGGAAGTGAATGCAGATACCTGCATTATACAGGTATCTGCACCCCCCTGAAAGGGACCAAATGGGACATCGGACTGGGGGATGGTCCCAGGAAAAAATGTGTGAACCTATTTATTATTACTAAATATTATTATAGGTACTTGTATAGCGGCATCAATTTACGCAGTGCTTTTATATTTATTTAACTCACATTTATACATATACATTCTAAGGCCAATTTAGACAGAATCCCAGTTGCACAGGGAGAACATGCAGACTCCAGGCAGATAGTTACTGCTAGGTGAAGGTGCTAACCACTACACCGCTGTGCCACCCAGTTATACTTTCACTATAGTGTCCGCTATGACTGGATTTATGCAGGATTTTAAACTTTATAATCATCTAGTATTTAAAGGGGTTCTGCACTCATAATCAAACATTTGCCCATTCTGTTGCCTCTAGTTCATATATTTCATAATGCCACCTGTTTTTTTTTTTGGATTCACCTACCTTTTGTAATCTGTAGTAATTTATTTTAAACCCCTGCGGCGATGGGCGGTCTCTTGCGGGGATCAGCGTCATTTCCTGCTGAAGCCCGCACTGTCTCCTGGGATCTCGTTGAAGTAATCCCAGGAGACATTGCGGCTAATGCACCCGACATCTCACGAGATGTCGGGTGCTACAGCCGACATCTCGCGTGATTTGGGTTATTACAGCCGAGATCTCGCGAGAGAGTAATAAATTACTACAGATTACAAAAGGTAGGTGAATCCAAAAAAAAAAAACGGGTGGCATTATGAAATATATGAACTAGAGGCAACAGAATGGGAAAATGTTTGATTATGAGTGCAGAACCCCTTTAAAGCGGGAGTCCGCCGGGAGTGCGCGTTTTTTTTTTTTTTTTTTTTAAAGCCAGCAGCTACAAATACTGCAGCTGCTGACTTTTAAAATAGTGACACTTACCTGTCCAGCGCGCCCGCGATGTCGGCACCCGAAGCCGATCTCTCGATCGTCTCTCGGGTGCTGCCGCCGCCATCTTGGGTATGGGAATCAGGAAGTGGAGCCTTTCGGCTTCATTTCCCGGTTCCCTACTGCGCATGCACGAGTCGCGCTGCGCAATGAGGATGGACCCGCTGCCTCTGGGATCTGTGTGTTTCCCAGCAGGCAGCGGGGGACTTTCGGAAAGGGGCGTAATCTCCGCCCCTTTCCGCAGAGAGATATCCCGGAAGTGGGTGCAGATACCTGTACTGTACAGGTACCTGTACCCCCCTCCCCCCTGAAAGGTGCCAATTGTGGTGCCGGAGGGGGGGGGGGGATTCCAATGAGCGGAAGGTCCACTTTAGGGTGGACCTCCGCTTTAACATACTTTATTAAAAGCAATAATAGTTAAAGGAAGCTTTATGTTTACACTGTTGTGCTTTAAAGTGGTTGTACATCCTGTACAACTACTTTTACCTACAGGTAAGTCTATATTAAGGCTTACCTGTAGGTGCTTGAAATATCTTCTAAACCTCCACAGTTTAGGAGATATTTACTAAAAAGTTTACATCATATCCCTTTGATCTGCAGGTGAATGAAATAGAGCTATCCAGGAAGTGGGTGCAGATACCTGTACTGTACAGGTACCTGCACCCCCCTCCCCCCTGAAAGGTGCCAATTGTGGCGCCGGAGGGGGGGAGGATTCCAATGAGCGGAAGGTCCACTTTAGGGTGGACCTCCGCTTTAATACAGTTTTTTTTTTTTTTTTTTTCTTTTTTCGAACGTTCGACCTGATAGTCATCCTTAGACTAAACAGAGCTAATTTAGCAGCAAATATAAATCTAGTATACAAAAAAAAGCCTAAATTCAGTAGTGACTAGTTCAGTGTTAACTGAAGAGTTAATAAGATCGCTCCAAAATCAGCTTTTCAGTTCTTAACTGCATAATAGAAAAAGTGTTTCTGATAGAGCCCTGCAGGGGGCATTTCTCATAAGAATCCTCTTATCGCTCTTGATTTTCTTAGGGGGAACAACACTGCTGTCAACAGTTTTGGAAATCATCGTATTATTCTATGTTATTATTCAAGGACCATAAATCTGATATGGAGCTGAATTTGCTTACTATAAACTGCTTGGCATCGGTTTTTTTTCCTGCCCTTTCAAATTGCTACTTTTGCTTTTCACGGCTACGGTGGCAGTAATGTTTTAGATTTGAGTTGTTTGTCTCTTTCACAGTTTTAGGTGTATATTAAATACAAATGTAGAGGATCTGAAAGGTGAAAGAAAAACAGCTTGAGCTTTTGAGAAGAAAATCTCTTGAAGAGTTAATCCGTGTTAAAGGCTTTAAAATCAATATGCAAAACGGTCTGAAATCGGAACTAGATGACTCTGTTTTGAACTATACTATATATTCCCAGATAGACAGGGATTTTATGCAATAGTAAGTGAAAGGTCTGAATGAAAACTTTGGGCAATGTTATATGGTGAATGTGTGTGTATTTTCAGCAAACTTTAGTTGCACATTCGCTAGGGCAGTGATGGCGAAACTTGGAACCCCAGATGTTTTGGAACTACATTTCCCATGATGCTCCACTACACTGCAGAGTGCATGAGCATCATGGGGAATGTAGTTCCAAAATATCTGGGGTGCCAAGGTTCACCATCACTGCTCTAGGGCATCGTTCACAAGAACTCGGTAATGTCCGTTTGGCACTTCAAACTGATGCCCCATATTTTTCTTCTGGAATGCAGTAAATGTTAATAAAAAGGATATGCATCTTGAGGCGACTGTCAAATTGATTAGATTTGAGTTGATCTTTATTCCTTCTTCTACACTAAAAAAAAATAATTAAAATAACATTATTGGAAAATTAAATCCAAAAATAGCAGACTGTATGCAAAATAGGCAAGATAAAATTAAAGAAGGGGAAAATGACTGAAAATAAACTAAACTAATTTAGACCATAGATTAACTTAATGCAATATAAATTAATAGGTTCATATATGTGTAAGCCAAAGATTATTAGATGCATATTAATAGAGTGGATTGTGCAATTATTCATTATATTTAGATAAAAAGATTGAATACAATTTCCATCAACTAATAGCTAATAAGAGCAAAGGCTTGAGCATTTACCTAAAACGTGTGTACAGTAATGAAATGTGAGTGGATCCAGCGAGGCTATTGTACTCTAGTGTTTTACTTATGTGCTTATTAGTAAACCTGGCAAGTGTGTGTGTATGTATAAAAAAAAATATATATATATATATATATATATATATATATATATATATATATATAAATTATGCACAGTGCCTTGAAATTTTGCCATGTTGCAGCCAAAAACGTTATCTGATAGACCCACACAAAGTGGCACATAATTGTGACGTGGAAGGAAAATGATAAATAGTTTTCCAATTTTTTTTTTTTTTTAACAAATATGTGAAAAGCGTGCTGTGCATTTGTATTCAGCCCCCTTTACCTGGTTCCCGACCGGCTCACACAGATATGGCCCCACTGGGCGAAAACTCATATGAGTACGTCTTTCTGCTTTTCATCCACCAGAGAGCATGTGTGTTGCACGGCGGGGGACGTGATGTGCGTGGCTGGCAGGCACGTTTGCCGCCGGCCACGCACGATCGCGTGCAGGACTGCCAGCACGGGGATTTGTGGGTGTAGGAACAAACGATATGTCTCCTCCTTAGTCACTCCCATCCCCACACAGTTAATACACACTGAGCGAACACAGTTAACCCCTTGATCGCCCCCTAGTGTTAAGCCCTTCCCTGCCAATCACATTTACACAGTAATCGGTGCATATTTATAGCCCAAAAAAGTGTCAGAAGTGTCTAATATGTCCGTCGCAATACCTGTAAAATCGCAGATCACCACTATACTTGTAAAAAAAAAATATATATATATATATATATATATATGTATATATGTGTGTGTGTGTGTGTGCCATAAATCTTTCCCATAGTTTGTAGATGCTATAACTTTTGCGCAAACTAATCAATATACACTATTTTTTTTTTTTAAACCAAAAATATGTAGAGGAATATATATTGGCCTAAACTTTTTTTCATTTGTGAGATATTTACTAATGCCACAAAAAAATAAAAACTGCAGAGGTGATCAAATACCACCAAACGAAAGCTCTATTTTTGTGAAAAAAAAAGAACGCAAATTTCGTTTGTGAATAGCGTCGAATGACCGTGCAGTTGTCAGTTAAAGCAGCGCAGGGCCAAATTGTAAAAAGTGCTCTGGTTAGGAAGGGAGTAAAATCTTCCCGGGCTAACCATTACGAAATACCCCTAACTAAACTTCATCCCAAAGGTATTCTATTGGGTTGAGGTCAGGGCTCTGTGTGGGCCAGTCAATTTCCTCCACTCCATCCATGTATTTATGGAACTTGCTTTGTGCACTGGTCCAAATAATTTGGTGGAGGGGGGGAATATGGTTTGGGGTTGTTTTTCAGGGACTGGACTTGGCCCCTTAGTTCGAGTGAAGGCAACTGTTAAGGCGTCGGCATACCAAGACATTTTGGACAATTTCATGCTCCCAACTTTGTGGGAATAGTTTGGGGATGGCCCCTTCCTGTTTCAAAGTGTTGCACCTGAATAGTAAATCAATTCAACATATTGTGCATATGTGTACATGTGCGACACTGACCCTCGCAAATGAGATACAGTAATGTATTACCAGTATTCGTATCAAGGGAAAGGGAAAATTATACACAAAAAATTAAAAAAAGACATAAGTGATGAGCTGAAGCTCAAACAAGGTGTGTAACAGAAAACTTAGATACGTGATAAACAAAAATAAAAAAGCAAGTGAATAAAATGATATGAACAATATCAACACTATATAGTGTCCATATGATTAAAGGTGAAAAATATGTATATTATTAATTGTACAAATTGTCCATGTAATTGACCGACCACCAGTGATGAATCTTCAAGTGAATGACTGAATTCAAGCAAAAAAAGTTTTCAAGGTGCAATGTGCTCTTAGCCGCCACCATATGTATAAATTGGCTCCTTACCAACTTGAGATGACCCCCCCCCCCGTTACAGAGGGTCACAACAGGTGACAATGGATTAAATAGGCATTCAGGTTGATGTACCACTTGACCAATCACAAGTCTTCCACAAGATGGAGCTATAGCTGTCTCTATCGTCCCTCCATACACCACTCTCAGCTCAGCGCAATACCATATAAAAGATAAAGGCTCCAAATAGTGTAAAACCAACAACTTTTAATTAAATTAAAATATAGATGCACTTACATAAAGGATTTAACAATCAGGCTCAATAGAAAATGTGCGCCGGCCGGACACACACCAACCGACAAACCCGTACTTCCTGGTGTTTAGCAAGTGAACAAGACTGAGGAAACGTCAACACGTCGCTCCACTCTACACGTTTCATAATAACTTACATTGTCCAGGGGGCGACTTTCTATCGAGCCTTACACACCTTGTTTGAGCTTCAGCTCATCACTTATGTCTTTTTTTAATTTTTTGTGTATAATTTTTTATGCTTAATTACATGCACAGTGGTCCCTTTCCCTTGATACGAATACTGGTAATACATTACTGTATCTCATTTGCGAGGGTCAGTGTCGCACATGTACACATATGCACAATATGTTGAATTGATTTACTATTCAGGTGCAACACTTTGAGGTTTTTGTTTGTTTTTTACTTCTGGATTGATATATATATATATATATATATATCTATATATATATATATATATATATATATATATATCTTTTCATTTGGGGATATATTTCCATTTTTTAGGTTAGCGCAGTTTTTTCTTTTTTCTATTCTGATTTTTGTATTTTTTGGCATACATTAGAATTGCAGCTTCCGACTAATTCTGTATTTTGGGTATCCCGTAGCGCAGTTTGCCCCTCCTTTTTTTCCTTCCTGTTTCAACATGACTATGCACAAAGCAAAGCCCATAAAGACATTGATAAGTGAGCTTGGGGTGATTTAAATTGACTGGCCTGCACAGAGTGCTGTCCTCAATGCAATTGAACACCTATTGAACACCTATGGGATGAATTTGAATGGAGACTGCGAGCCAGGCCTTCTCGTCCACATCAGTGCATGACCTCACAAATGCGCTTCCTGAATAATGGTCAAACATTCCCATAGACACACTCATAAACCTTGTGGACAGCCTTCCAAGAAGAGTTGAGGCTGCACAAGGTGGGCCAACTCAATATTGAACCCTAAGGACTAAGACAGGGATGCCATTAAAGTTCATGTGTGTGTAATGCCAGGTGTCCCAATACTTTTGGCAATATATTTTATATATGTCATTTTTTTTTTTTTTTTTTTTTTTTTTTTTGACGACGGGTAACTATAGCATTGCATGCTTTTAGATTTTTAAGCCAGCATGTGGAGCTTTATGGTCTGTTTTCTATGTTTTCTAGGAAATACTTTGCAAAATCAGTGAGCTATCCTTCTTACCCCCTTTTTGTATTAAATTATATTCTCCTATTAAAATGTATCCCTTATTAAGCAGCATGGTCCGCCTGTGTCTCTTTTCAGTGGGAATCCTTCCCCTGTAAATCTTCTCTATAGTATTTAGGCACAGAGACTGCACCTATTATTGGTGAGGGCACCACACGGGTATATTGAACACCCAGAGTATTGATCTTCAACCAATTTTTCTATTTCCTTCTTACTCCCCTTCTCTTAGACATCCTGCACAAATCATCAGTTTAAAAACTGATTAACATAAAAAAAGTAAAAACAATAGCGTTGTACCAATATTTTTTATCGGTGAGTGCTAGTACCGATAATTTCCATTGAGTACTCACCAATACCGATTACCCATACCTTTTGCTGTGTGATTTGAGCCCATGCAGAATGAATGGGCTTAAATTGCACTGCAAAAAATTGCATACAATTTGAACAGGAATGCAGTACAATTCCTGTCTGAATAACATGTGATTCCCCCTCCGCTCCTGTGTGAACCCAGTATAGAAAGACAGGGAAGTGCCATCTAAGAAATGGAGCAACGGACAATCAAACCATTAAACAACCCCCCAGAGCCCCCCTTTTACTTACCTGAATGTCGTCTTTCCAGCAACTGGAATGAGCACAGCAGCTCCAGCCGCTGTCCTGGGTCCTTATTGGATAGACTGAGCCATTGGCTCCTGCAGCTGTCAATCAAATACAATGATTCAGGAGTGGGACCCAGTCCTGCGATCTGTCAATGGACGCAGCAGCAGGACTCGGTAGCGTCCACACGAGTGCCCCCATGGAAATCGCTTCTCCATGGGGGCACGCGAGAAGAGGAGCCAGGAGTGCCATACAGGGACCCTAGAAGAGGAGGATTGGGCCACTCTGTGCCAAACCCTTGCACAGAGGAGGAAAGCCTAACCTGTGTGTTTTTTTATTTTTTGTTTGTTTTTTTGTTTTTTAAACAAACGTTTACAACCCCTTCTAAAAATGAAAGTCCCGACTAAAAACAAACTTTTATATTGGCTTTGTTAGCTAAAAACTCTCCTCTGTGTGCTTTTAAAAAACTAGTTTCACTTCTTCGTCCAGGGGTTTGATTTCAGAATGAAAGTGTATGCAAACCCCAAAAAACTAAGATGCAGTGGCTGCATTATCTTTCTTTTTTCAGGCCCTGTTCACCTCATAATCCTTTGAATAACACACTGTCCGGTTCAAAATCTGGTGCAGCTATGCATGGTAGCCAATCCGCTTCTAACTTCAGCTTGTTTAATTAAGCTTTGACAAAGAAAAAAAACCTGGAAGCTGATTGGTTTCTATGCAGAGCTGCACCAGACTTTGCGCTCTACAGTTTTAGTAAATCATCCCCGGTGTGTTTCTTTGTAGCCAAACTCATCACTCTTTCAATGGGAGGCGTCATGATTGTCATAAGGCTGAATCATGTTTATTTTGTTCACCTCCATTACATGGTGTCTTGGTAGGACTAGTACACTGTAAATATAACACTTTGTGCTTTCATTTGAGCTCACAGGATGTGCCGAAGACACTGTATTTCTGGCAAGATCAATGGGTATTTTCTGTACTTGCTGAAAATATTTTTGGCCTGAAAAAAAATAATTTTTCTGGTGTACATCAGTCACTTAAAGTGATAATAAAGTCTTGTTTTTTTGTTTTGTTTTTTAAATAACCTGTTCTACTTACCTGCTCTGCTCTGCACAGAGCAGCCCAGAACGTTCTCTTCTCTGGTCCCTCTTTGGTGCTCCTTGCCCCTCCCCATAGCAGCTTGAAATGGGGGCAGCCGAGCCGCAGCTCCCTGTGTCCATTCAGATACGGAGCTGTGGCCTGGCTCTGCCACCATTTCTTTCCTCATTGGCTCCCGCTGCTGTCAAAGTCAGTGAGCCAATGTTGTTGCACTGCTGTCTCAGCCATTGAGCAGGGGAGTCCCGGACCGCATAGTCCAGTGATGGCGAACCTTGGCACCCCAGATGTTTTGAACTACATTCCCCATGATGCCCGTGCACTCTACAGTGTAGTTGAGCATCATGGGAAATGTAGTTCCAAAACATGAGTGGCAAGGTTCTCCATCACTGGCCTAGTCTCTCATGCAACATTGCTAGATCTAAATGGACCTCATTTAAGTATTAGGGGTGCTGCTGCACACAGGTGTTTTTATAAAAAAATAAAGATAAAAAACCTTCTGCTTTTACAACCACTTTAACTAACTTGGGCTCCTTTCACACGGATGACCGCATGTCAGTTTTTCATCCATCCGTTTTCGGAAATGCATGTATCCTCCCTATGGAATAGCGGATGAACATCATCTGCTGACATCAGTCTCTGCTATGCTCCATTTCTGATGACAGAGGAAAACCCTACTTTTCCATCCGTCATCGGATGAAAACGGATTCTATGGTTTGTCTTCATCTGATCCCCCATAGAGGAGAGAGGCGCTCTGACAGGTCGGTCCCTGCACAGTGGCCCTGCGCTCCTCACCCCAAAGCACCTTGTCCCCAGGTTGATGAGGATAAGGGCCTCTTCCCGATATACCTTGGCCGTTAGTTGTCAGGGTCTGCAGGCGGGGGCTTATCGGAATCTGGAAGCCACCTTTAACAAGGGGGGCCCCCAGGTCCCTGTCCTCCACCCTATGTGAACAAAGGGTCTGGTATCGTCCTGGGGAGGAACCCCAACACCAGGTTTTTGCTTTTTGTTTTTTCATTTTGGCAGGGGTTCCCCTTCAAGATCCTCCGCACAAGTCGTTTTGCAAGTCGGATCATCATGATCCAACTTCTGGTGCGACTTCTATTCTAATCAGTGGGCTCCCATAGGGAACCATTGATTTTGAATAGAGGCAGAGAAACGCCTGACGAGGCTTAATGCTTTTGTATATATTTTTTTTTTTGGAGCTTAAAAACGCCTAAGCCACGTACAACTCAAAAATGTCCACGTGGGTATGAGGCCATTGAATAACACGGAGAGGCGTTTTTAAGCTGTAAAAAAAAACCTCCTAAACACGGCTGTAAAAACGCCTGTGTGCATGAGGCCTAATAATTTAATAGTGCCCAGGCTTTCCTTTTATTTACAGTGCTGTACATAAGTAACAGCACCAGGCTGCAAAAAAAAGTCTCCTGTATTCCTTTTATATAGCCATAAAAACCCAGAATGAGAACTTTTGTCATGCCAGAAGAGTGCTAATAAACATTGGACAGATTTGACCTGTGGTTAACACATAAATGTGACCTCTGAAGTAGGAATAGAAAAATGAGAATAGTACATAAACTTTGATTACGCTTACCTTTTTAGCTGAAAATTGGTTTATCACAGTCTAGTAAAAGTTCCCAAAACCTAATTTCCATCTGTTTTCCTGCCTTTTGGTAATGCAAAAAAAATTGACTGCCACCTTGAAAGATTCTTGGGTGCAGTTCAGAAATTGAAGAAGATTGACTTTCCACAAAATCAAATTAAATAGCGTTGGCCACCTCACAGTTGTATTGAGGGTTACGAATACTTTTTTCCCTTTTCTCACCTTGCTAGCTGCTTTAACTCTGAGTTTACAGATGTGGGATATTAATACAGCTTGGGTATTTTCTTGTCCATATACAGTGCATGGAAGACCTGTATTTTCTCAATTTCTCTCACCAGCCATCTCCTGGTGGATTTAAAGATGAGCTAAGACCTGTCTTAAATTTTTAATATCCACTGTTTGGTTTAATATACGTTTTTTGTTTTACGGACGCATTTTTTATACACCGTGATGATGCCCACATCAGCCAGTCAGATGTTTTCAGTTTTAAATAAAATTACTGTAAGGACCCAGTGGCTCTTGCTTGCCGTCCTATTTTTTCTGGATTGTCATGAAATCAAACGCCATTTTGTTGGCCACCTCAGTTATATTGAGGCTACTAATGATTATTTTTCTCTTTTCTCACTTTGTTGCTGAAGTTTCAGGTGTGGAATAATATTATTTGAGTATTTTCTCTTTCATATTCATGGAAAAGCTGGTGAGAAAGCTGTCATGCTTTCTCACCAGCCCCCCAAGTTAAAATCAGGTGAGCGAAAACTAGTCCTACCATTTTATTAATTACTATTTAAGTTTTTTGTCTCTTTTTATTCATCCACATAGTGGTGATGCCCACAGCAGCCAGTTAGTTATTTTCTGTTAAAAAAAAAAAAAAAAGACTGCAAGGACCGAGTAGTACTTATGGTGGCTCATCTACCCACTGGCCACTTTATTAGGTATACCTTGCTAGTACCGGGTTGGACACCCTTTTGCCTTCAGAGCTGCCTGAATTCTTCATGCAATTGATTCCACAAGGTGTTGGAAACCTTCCTCAAGATTTTGGTGCATATTCACATAATAGCATTGCGATTTGTCGGCTGCACATCCATGATGTGAATCTCCCATTCCACTGCATCCCAAAGGTGCTCCATTGGATTGAGATCTGGTGACTGTAGAGGCCATTGGAGTACAGTGAACTCGTCATGTTCAAGAAACCAGTGGTGAGATGATCTGAGCTTTGGAACATGGTGCATTATCCTGCTAGAAGTAGCCATCAGAAGATGGGTACACTGTAGTCATAAAGGGATGGACGTGATCACCAAAAATACACAGGTAGGCCGTGGCATTTAAATAATGCCCAATTGATACTAAGGGACCTAAAGTGTGCCTAGAAAATATTTACTATGCACAATTTCTTGCCTCATTAATATGTTGAAATCCTGGGCCTGTCGAAGCATTTTTAGTTAACAGACAGTAAACCAATGGCTTAGTTAAATCCCCAGGCAGGATAAACAGCAGTGAGAACATGGCAAAATATGTTGTAAAGTTTGTGCAGAAGTGTTGACAAATTGTCATCTGCAAAATTCTGATGATCGCAGCAAGTTTCCGTACTTTAACAGACAGAACAATGCTTAGAGCTGGCATAGTAATACAGCCTCTCAACCATCACCCTTGTTCATTGACTTTGCACTACGACAATATCTTGTATCGCATCACCATACCGGTGTTTGCTTTGTGTAGCATGATTTATTTGTCATTGACTCCACATTCTTTGACTGGTGCTGTCATTTCATTCCATTACAGTATGTGTTTAGAGGTGGGGAACTTTTTAAATGGAACTCGACAGAGAAAGCCTCCGATAAGAAACTACAGAACTTTTGGGATCGAGAAACAGAAAATGTAATCATACAGTATAAACAGTTTTTCTGTATATTCTATATACGTCTGCTTTGTGTAAAAAGGTGACAGGTTTGCAGAGACAAAGTGTGTGCTAACATGAGTTTCATACAAGCCTTGTATAGTTTAGAGAAAGATCCTCTACCTTTTTAACAACCCCAATTCCAAAAAAGTTGAAACTCTGTGTAAAATATACATAAAAACACAATCCGATTTGGAAATCTCAAAAACCTATATTTTATTCACAGCAAAAAATATAAAACATCAAATGTTTAACCACTTCAATACCAGACACTTTCGCCCCTTCCTACCCAGGACAATTTTCAGCTTTCAGCATGGTCACACGTTGACAGTTGCACGGTCATGCAACACTGTACCCAACTACAGTTTTATCATTTTCTTCCCACAAATAGAGCTTTCTTTTGGTGGTATTTGATCACCTCTGGGGTTTTTATTTTTTGCTAAACATACCAATTTTTTTTTTAAAAAAAGTTTAGTTTGTCATAAAATTTTGTTTTCTCCTTCACTGACGGGCACTGAAGATGTGGCGCTGATGAGTCACTGAGGAGTTGGCACTGATAAGGTGGCACTGAGGAGTTGGCACTGATAGGCAGAATTGATGGACACTGATAGGCGGCACTGATATGCAGCACTGACCAGCAGTACTGATAAACACGGATGGTCATATGATGCCCAGTTAGGATAACGGAACCACTTACCAGCCGCCAATCTGCTATAGGCTGGGCAGGAAGTGGTTAAACAGAGAAAATGTACCATTTTATGAAAAAACAACATTTTGAAATTGATAGCAGAAACACCTCTCAAAAAAGTTAGGACAGGGAAACAAAAATCTGACAAAGTACAATCCCAATTCCCAAAATTTTGGAATAGGGCCCAATAGTGTACCATCCCCTCTTCTTTTAACACTATGTAATGTCTGGGGACTGAGGAGACCAGTTGCTGGAGGTTTGAGAAAGGAGGAATGTTGTCCCATTCTTGGCTGATATACAGCGTAGGATTCAAACTGCTCAACATTCCGTAGACTGTCTTATTTTTCATTTCAAGATGTGCCAAATATTTTATAGTGTCTACAATTTTACGTTGTGGAACGCTATGCTGAAATTAAAACAAACCAAAAAGAAATTGCGCTCTGAAAATGTGCATATACATCAATAAAACAATGTCAATTGTATGACAAGTGGCTTAAAGTCCGTAGAACTCCAAAAGAAATATAAAGTTTCATGCACTGTTGCATCCAAACGCCTTTGTGACCAAATACACCCGTGACGTTGTGTATATAACCTCTCACCAACATTCACATGTGCATCCTACTCACCAGAGCGTATTGACCCCCATTACAGGTAGTCAAAAACAGCATATTTGGACATTTCCAATTTTAAGAGAAAAATGGCCTGGAGCAAGCTATCACTGGCAATGCTCCTAGGCTTATGTGCTTTGTGGGCTTGGAAGCTCTCTGTTAAAATTCAGACCTCGTTTTCCTAGGTACAGGTGTGTCTGTATAACCTGCCTCCAGAGCGGTCAGCAAAATGTGAGTCCACATTGATTTTTATTTTATTTTTTTCAGCACATATTTTTGCGGAGGTGTTGGGTCAATTCACATATTTTATTTATTATTCTAAAATTGTTCATCTTTTAGATGCAGCGTTTCACGAATTGGCAAACCTCTGCCCACTATCTAAGATGCTCTTTTTTTTATAACCAATCCTGTTGCCAGTTAACCTAATTGCAAAATGTTCTTTCAGCTCTTCCTTGTTAAGAACACTTACTTTGCCAGCTTTTTGTTGACCTTTTCGAACTTTATTAAAATGGTACATATTCTCACTTTAAACGTTTGCTATATTTTCTATTTCTATTTTCTATTGTTATAAGATCTGCAAATTAATGCATTCTGTCTTTATGTAGATTTTACACAGCATCCCAATATTTTTTGGATTTGAGGTTCTATTGAGTATATTTTATTTTTATTTTATTCATGCATGTAGAGCCAACATACTTGGCAGAGATGCCCTGATGGTATTGATTTTTTTTTTTTTTTTTCACATTACTCCCCGCTTTGAAATGTGCCGTCAGTCTTATTTTCCTTCAGTAGTCATACAAGCGTACACACAATGTTTGATAGAAACCTATGTAACAGTGTATGTTTGGATTGTTTAAAACTAAGTTGGGAAAACCCATATTAACCTAGAGAAATGGAGATGGGAATGTGCAAACATGCAGATGGTGTTGCTGGTGAGAATTCACAGTACCCACTGTGCTGCCTGCTGTTCTGAAAATGTTTTGTATGAACTTCTGTTTCGTATATGCAAGCATTATGAGTAGTAGCTTGTAATCAACAATGTTTAAAGTGGTACTTTAATAATAAAAAAAACTGCGAACAGGTGGGTTTTTAATGCATGTGCTAATGTTTCTTACCTACTTATCTGCAGTGTTCTTAGAAGACTTATACTCTTGGTTATCTGTACACCGTGTGTGTACCTACCGTAGCGCGGTTTCTTTTCCCTTTTTTCCATATCTGCAGTGTACACTGACCACCACTTAGTGTACATTTTCAGCATCTACTGAGATAAATTAACTCCCACACATACGCAGAAGTGACATCACCTTGGCTTAGCCAATCAAAACCACTGAAGATCGGTACACAGAAGACTGGCTAAAGATGTCAGTGCCCAGTGAGGGAGCTCTGGGGACACCTCAGCGTTGGAGTATAGCTGAGTGTAGTTCCACTTTAATGTTTGTTTTTCCTCATTCATAGTATTAATCTCTAAATAAAGATTTAATGTCATGCTTGTGATTGTCCTTCACTTGGAAAGGCATTATTAAATTCTTGGATAACAGTGCTAACTGTTTTAAAGTGTATGCACTGTATAATCAAACTTTCCTTATTAGTTTTGGATAGAGTAGGTTAAAGCGGTATTAAACACAAATTTATGTAATCGTTTTTTGTCATTTTGCTACATAATATAACTGGAGTACTAACATTTATAGATGAAGCTGATCCAGGGAATATCCGAATGCCTCTCGGCTCAGGAAGAAATTTTTTCCCCTGCTGTAGCAAATTATTATATTATGATACTTCTTTGGGCCAGTAAAGTCCCGTCAAGGGGGGTTTTCCTTATGCTCTATATTTTGGCATGTAGGCCCATATCATAGCCCAACCATATCTTTATTCTTCTTAATGCTGTAGCAAAATGGATCATTCTTTGCTGGGGGTTTTCGTCTTCCTCAGGATCAACTGTGGGTATAAGATTGTGTATGTGGGATTGTATGATTTTTATTGATTAAACTAGATGGACTCTTGTCTTTTTTTTTTTTTTTCAGCCTGACTAACTATGTAATACATTGCATCTTACTAATCCTTACACGTGGTGGCTACATTTTAGTTTTCTTCTTTATTTCACCTGGTGATCCAACCAGTAACGCACTTCCTGCCTTGGGGTGTTACCACTCCAATGGAGGTGTAACAAACACCTTTGGATAGCAGCATTATCAACCAGGGTAGTATTATGCCGCGTACACACGATCAAGCGGGTGGAAAAGTCCGGCAAACTCAAGTCCGCCGGACAATCCCCCTGTGTGTAGCCTCCGGCATACTTTTTTGACCTGAAAGTACGGCGGACTTAGAATGTAGTTTTACACTCCAATCTTCCCGCCGGACTCGCATTTCGGCGGACAATCCGGCCGTGTGTATGCCAGTCCGCCGTACTTTTGAAATGAACGGACTTTTCCCGCTCGGAGAAAAGTCCGCTCATTTCGAGCAGGTCTCCAGGTAGGCGGGGCCAGCGAAGGAGACGTCGCTGGCCCCGCCGCCTGGTATGGACTTAAAGGGGAACCCCAACGCCGAAAAAAATCGGCGTGGGGGTCCCCCCAAAGTCCACAACAGACCCTTGTCCGAGCACGCTACCCGGCCGGCCAGGAAAGGAGGGGCGAGCAAGCATCCCCCCCCTCCTGAGCTGTACCAGGCCGCGTGCCCTCAACATGGGGGGGTGCCTTGGGGAAGGGGGGGCCGCACGGCCCCCCCACCCCAAAGCACCTTGTCCCCATGTTGATGAGGACAAGGGCCTCTTCCCAACAACCCTGGCCGTTGGTTGTCGGGGTCTGCGGGCGGGGGGCTTATCGGAATCCGGGAGCCCCCTTTAATAAGGGGGCCCACGGATACCGGCCCCCCATCCTATGTGAATGAGTATGGGGTACAATGTACCCCTACCCATTCACCTGTAAAATAAAGTACAAAAAAAAAACACAACACACAAGATAAAATAATTTATTGCACAGCTCCGGGGGTCTTCCGTCTTTGGGGGTCTTCTCGCCGGACTCCACCGGTATCTTCTTGTAGCTCTTTTACTAGCGGAGGAGCCTGGCATTCTTCTTCGTCGCCGCTGCCTCTTCTTCAGACTACGGGGTCTTGTCCCCTCTTCGGTTCTTCTGCCGGGCCACCGCGCCTTCTTATAGCTCTTTTAAAGGCAGTGGCCCGGTCTTCTGTCGCCGCAATGCCAGGGACGCGCTGCGCTGCCACTTATATAGGGACAAGGGGCGGTGTCACATGGGTCGATGTCACATGGGTTGGTCACATGGGTTGATGTCACATGGCGACAGTCCCAGCATCCTCCGGGACTGTGACATCGTAAGGGGGCGTGGTCACCATGTGACCCCGCCCCTTGTCCCTATATAAGTGGCAGCGCAGCGCGTCCCTGGCATTGCGGCCGGAGAGAACGTCGAGTCAACATCTCCAGGAGAAGAAGAAGAAGAACGGAAGGCGGCGGCGACAGAAGACCGGGCCACCGCCTGTAAAAGAGCTATAAGAAGGCGCGGTGGCCCGGCAGAAGAACCGAAGAGGGGGACAAGACCCCCGAAGTCGGAAGAAGAGGCCGCGGCGACTAAGAAGAATACCGGGCTCCTCCGCTAGTAAAAGAGCTACAAGAAGATAGCGGAGGAGTCCGGCGAGAAGACCCCCCAAGACTGAAGACCCCCGGAGCTGTGCAATAAATTATTTTATCTTGTGTGTTGTGTTTTTTTTTGTACTTTATTTTACAGGTGAATGGGTAGGGGTACATTGTACCCCATACTCATTCACATAGGGTGGGGGGCGGTATCCGGGGGCCCCCTTATTAAAGGGGGCTCCCGGATTCCGATAAGCCCCCGCCCGCAGACCCCGACAACCAACGGCCAGGGTTGTCGGGAAGAGGCCCTTGTCCTCATCAACATGGGGACAAGGTGCTTTGGGGTGGGGGGGCGTGCGGCCCCCCTTCCCCAAGGCACCCCCCATGTTGAGGGCACGCGGCCTGGTATGGCTCAGGAGGGGGGCGCTCGCTCGCCCCTCCTTTCCTGGCCGGCCTGGTAGCGTGCTCGGACAAGGTTCTGTTGTGGACTTTGGGGGGACCCCCACGCCGAAAAAAAAAATTTCGGCGTTGGGGTTCCCCTTTAAGTCCATACCAGGCGGTGGGGCCAGCGACGTATCCTTCACGGGCCCCGCCTACCTGGAGACGCGCTCGAAATGAGCGGACTTTCCTCCGCGTGTGTGGGCGAGTCCGTTCATTTCAAAAGTAGGGCGGATAGTACGGCGGACTAAGTACGCCGTATTAGTCCGCTGAAAAAGTGCCGTGTGTGGGCAAGTAGCCCGTTCGGAAAGTCCGGACAGTCTGGCGGTAAGTCCGCCAGACTAAGTACGTCGGACAGACGGCTACGTGTGTACGCGGCTTTAGGGGCACTTACAGATTTAAATGGACTCGATTAACAAATTAAAGCTACACTCCAGCCAAAAAGGACTTGCAGCAACATTTTATTTTTGCTTTTGGGATGATGGTTTTACATAAAAAAATGGCCATTATAAGTAAACTTGTCAGTGTTAAATGGTTTGTTTCAACCCTTTCATTATCAGCTTGGTCTGTTGAGGGAAGTTGAAAAATAAGACATACTGGATGGATGATCAGGTGGAAATAAAGCAAAAAAGAGGAAAAAAACCTACAAAAGGAAAACTAATACAGCCATTCTAAGAATTGATAAGCTGCAATATGTTACTTTATGGTTTTTGGGTTCCAATAGTGCTTTAAAGGGTGGCACAGTTGTGTAGTGGGTAGCACTCTCACCTAGCAGTAAAAAGGGTCGCTGGTTTGAATCCCAACCACGACACTACCTGCCTGGAGTTTGCATGTTCTCTCTGTGCCTGCGTGGGTTTCCTCCGGGTACTCCGGTTTCCTCCCACACTCCAAAGACATGCAGGTATGTTAATTGGCTTCTTTCCAAAATTGGCCCTAGGATATGAATGGGGACCTTGGATTGTGGGCTCCTTGAGGGTAGGGACCGATGTGAGTGTGTGATGTACAGGGATAGGGACAATTGTAGACACTCAGGTTGAACTAGATGGGCTTGTGTCTTTATTCAACCTTACTATGTAAATCCATTTCAGTTTACTTTTTGCTATGTCCTGTTGGGGAGACTTCTCTCTATTCCTGTCCTGGTGATGCAAACGTAAGTGATAGGACATTTTTAAAAGTTCTCCTCTTAGGCAGCTGTCACCAAAACATGTGTTTTTGTCATAGTACCCTATTTTCAAATGTGCAATGCATGTAAAGGTAATAAGTAAGAGGATAAAATGTGGAAATGGCATATCTGCACATTGAAGGTGTGTATATGTAATAAATTATAGATACAAGAAAGGAAATGCATTTAAATACTTGTTTTTCATCTAATGGGATATTTCCTTTAAACTTGTTTTGTTACTACAAAACTAATTCTACACTAACATATGTTATTTTAAATCAAAGACTGTTGTGTGACATACTGTAGAACACACAAATCACACAATGCCAGCTTCAGAAGTTAGCCCTATCCCTATTCTTGGTCAAGCAATTCGGTTCCTGCACCATTCCAGCATTGGAACTTGTCCAAAAGAAAAGGAATGCTCCACTGTGGCCCCAGACTTTAACCTGTGGAACTAGCTCCTGACCTGGAAGCTTGTCAGACCTAGTAGAGAGTATTACTCTTTCACTTTCTCATTGGCATTCTGCCCTGCTTTATGTTTTGATTCTTCTGTGATGGGCTGCTCTGTCAATAGGGAAGAGGGACCCTTTTTTTATATTCTAGCCCTAATTTACATTTATTATACATGGAGATGGGAACATGCACAGGGTGCTGTCCCCAGAATAGTAGGTTAATGTACTGTGGATCTCGCACAAGTGCAATAGAGATGTACATTTTTGATGAAGCCTTTTGGCATAGATCTACTTATTATAGTTCAAGTGTATCTCTAGACAAAGCTTCTATGTTTATTTATATTCATGCATAGACTGGGGAAGCATTAGGGCCTCTGTCAGATTTCAATTGCTGTCTCTGTTGCTACTAGGCTGATTTACTCTCCCTGTTTGTCCTAAAAAAAAAAAACATTCCGAATCTCTGACAGTTGTTACCAGAATAAAAGTTGAGGAGGGCTTTATAAAGTAACACGTAATTTGCTTGTGCTATTAGGTTTATTGAAACTGACTTGGATAGAACAGTTTTGTAATTCCCTCCCTGAACCATCTAATCTCATCACTTGTATCTGACCTGAGCTTCCAAAAGCCATGGTCTTAAGGAAGCTCAGCTCTCGGGGACCCTACGAGCAGAAATTTTGTAGGGCCCGTTGGGAGGTTACCATAATTCAGACTAACAGTACTCCAAAAGCTATTAATGCCATCATAAGACACTGGACTCCGGGTAAGATTGAAGGTACATGCAAATGAGAGGTTTTAGATGATGTACAGTGGAGAATAGATGTGCTGTTCTGTTTCACATAATAATTCTAAACTTCTATTTTTCCCGTAAAAGCTATTGACCTGAAGAATGGGGCTGGAGAAGTCTATCGTGGGAATGTCCGTGGCCGTGCCGATACCACATTTACCCTTTCTGATCAAGACTTTATGGATCTTGTTTTGGGAAAACAAAATCCCCAAAAGGTAATAAATTAAGCAATACTTTAATTCAGAAATGAGCGAGAGCTGACCTTGAAACTATGTCCAAGGCATGAATCTCTTGAAAGTTTGGCGCACTAATTGAGTTGTCAAGAAGATAAACGGGAATTGGAACTTCGTTACCTGAATACCGTTAAGCAATTAAGTTTTAGACTGAACAAAAAACATTAGGCAATGGACATAGCATAGTGTCACCATACTTTTGTTTAAAACATCAAGACTGCAAAAGCAAAGCTCATATATTTTATGCTGTTTTAATCTTTAAAGCAAACATGTACTTCGCTCATGCAGAACAAGCAACAGGTGTCCATTATTCCAATCTTCCTGTAGTACAGCATACATTTACTCTCCATCTATCCCATGCTACTTCATTTAGACACTGGAAGGGAAGAAAGCACCCCTTTCATCTGGATATGAAGGACCATATGCCTTACCTAAAGCGAAGTTCCAGCTGGTTTTTCTTTTTAAATAATCCCCAGCGATGATTGCACCTTATGCTATTCTTAATGGAATGTGTATGAAATATAGGTATTATAAATCATGATCTTATCATGAACTCACTTTGTAGTCCCCAGCGAGCACACCTTCATCTTCAGTGTGGGCATCTGAAGCCCATATGTTCTTCCTTGCGGGACATGGCACTGTTGGCTACCCAGCATGCATCTACCGATCTCGAACATGCACATATAGTACAAAACGTAGCGCAATGATACAAATGGTGTCATGTCCACCCACTCATTGGCTCCTGGGATATGAGTGTCATCAATCCCAGGAGCCGGTGGATGGACATGACCGTAAGTGGAGGGTTAAGCATGCATAGACGGTATTTACATTGCTGAAAAAAAATTCTGGAACTCCGCCTTATTTCAAAAGAAAGTTGTGTAGTGCTTCTCGGACACGGCACATAACTTTATAAATATAGCCTAAAGCAACCATCAACAAAAGAAAAAAACTAAATCAGGTGCATGAATTGGGAAACATAAAAACCCTATTGAGGTTGATTTGGAAGAAGACAGGGAGGATAAGAAACAAAATGGAGATTTAGAGACTTCCTTCATAAAACAAGGCCATCTGATGGGAAAGAAGGTCTCTAGTGGGATATTGCCACACATGAGAGATGCACTATATTACCAAAAGTATTGGAACACCTGCCTTTACACGCACATGAACTTTAATGGTGTCTTAGTCCATAGGGTTCAATATTGAGTGGGCCCAGCCTTTGCAGCTCTAACAGTTTCAACTCTTTTGGGAAGGCTGTCCACAAGGTTTAGGAGGGTGTTCATGGGAATGTTTGACCATTCTTTCAAAAGTGCATTTGTGAGGTCGGGCCCTGATGTGGATGAGAAGGCCTGGATTACAGTCTCTGCTTTAATTCAGCCCATAGGTGTTCTATTGGGTTGAGGTCCTGACTCTGTGCAGGCCAGTCAAGTTCCTCCTCCCCAAACTTACTCATCCATGTCTTTATGGACCCTGGTTTGTGCACTGGAGAGTATAAGGTGGAACTGGAACCATTTCAAAATTACCAGAATGTATTACCCTGACTAATAGACTAAGCAAGGATTTGGAGGCGAAGGATCAGTTAGTCAGACAAAAGACTGGGATGAAGTATCAGAGATGTGAATGATTATAGGAATGAACAAGTCTTTAAGTGGTAGACTACGGTAAAAGACAGGGAGTTGCCCTCCACAAATACCCACACCTGAAAAACAATTTACAGTGGTTATAGAAAAGAATCAATCCCTTTTCAAATAATCACATTTTGGTTGCTTTGCAGGCTGAAATGAAGACAGTTATTTTTTTAAGCAGCTGTATTTACTCAGTGCAACTTATAACATCCAAGTAAGGGCCGGTTCACACAGGGGGCGACACGAGGCGACACGACTTGCCGTGCCGCGACCTGACAAGTCGCCCCCGTTCTGTACAATGGAACCGTTCTAAGAGGAGCGACTCGAGTCGCTCCGACTCAGAAAAAAGGTTCCTGTACTACTTTTGGGCGACCTCAGGGCGACTTGCATTGACTTCTATACAGAAGTCATTTGCAAGTCGCCGCTGAGGTCGCGGCAGGTCGCGGCGAGGCAAGTCGTGTCGCCTTGCATCGCCCCCTGTGTGAACCGAGCCTTAAGATATAACACGAACATGTCAGAAAAAAAATTCAAAAACAGAATCGCAAAATGTTAGAAAAAGGATCACCCCCTTGTGTCATTTTGTTGAACCACTTTTTGCTTTTAATACAGCCTTTAGTCTGTTGGGCTATGTCTCTACTAACTTTACACATCTAGATAGTTAAGTTTGGTTAAATTTGATGGTGATCATTTGTGGACTGCAGTCTTCAAGTCATTCCACAGACTTTCAATGGGGTTTAAGTCTGGGCTCTGACTAGGTCTTGCAAGGACATTTTACCTTTTTCTCCTTCAACCACTGTGTGGTAATTTTTGCTGTGTGCTTTTGGATAATTGTCATGTTGTAAACCTTTTTCCCATTGACAACGTTCTGGCAGAGGGCAGTCGATTTTCCTTAAGAATTTGATAGTATTTCCCAATCCATCTTCCCTTCTATTTTGACAAGTGTTCCAGTCCCTGCTGTAGTGAAACATCCCCATAACAGGATATTACCACCTCCAGGCTTTACTGTAGGAATGGTGTTGTTTGGATTGTGACCTGTATTGGCTTTCTGCCAGACATGTCATTTGGTGTTAAGGCCAAGTAATTAATTTTAGTTTAATCTGACTAGAACACCTTTTCTATGTGGCCTTAGTATCTTTAAGGTGTGTTTTGGCAAAGCCCAGTCGTGACTGTGTGTGGTCTTTCACGAGGAGGGGCTTTTTTCTTGCAACCATTCCATACAAGTGACATTTGTTGAGAATTTGTGATATTGTTGTCAAATGCACACAGTGACCACTCTGTCATAAATTACTGCAACTACTGCTTCAGAGTTGCTGTAGGCCTCTTGGTAGCCTCTCTGACCAGTTTCCTCCTGGCTCTTTCATTCAGTTTGGAGTGACGTCCTGATCCAGGGAGAGACTGTGTTGTACCAAATACCTTCAACTTCTTAACAATAGACGTTTCTGTGCTTATAGGCACGCTAAAGCCTAGGAGATTGTTTTGTATCCCTATCCTTACTTGTGCCTGTCCACAACTTTATCCTGGAGATCTTTTGACACTACCTTGCCACCCATAGTTGATGTATTGCTTCAGTTGCACTATCAGGGACTGAAATGCTCCAGGAAAGTTATTTTCACATTGAGCTAATCAAAACGACTACACCTGATTGACTTTACAAGTCATTTTTAGAAGGGGGTGATCCTTAGGCAAGATCCTTAATGGTTAGTTCTCCTTTAATTACATTAAAAAAAATTATATGCATTGCCATTCCATTGCACATTACTGCAAAGGCTAGTTATAAATCAGGTAGGTGCCATCTTTCTGTATAGCCTTATTCTAAAGCTGAATCTGCAGCTTTTCTCATTAGAGCACTTATGGTGCACCAGCTGATTATATTAAACCAATCCCTCCCATTAGAAATCAGTATCCAGAGGACATTGTGAAACAGTGTTTCTCTGAAGAAAAAACTGCCCTTTCAGAACAAAAAAGGTAGAAATCTAATACAAAGTTTGTTATAATCCCTGCAATGTACATTGGCAACCTAGAGGGGATTTATTTATTTTTTATTTATTTTTTCTCCGCACAATTGGAGTTACTTTTGAAGATGTAATGTACTTTTTAAAATGTCTGTAATGGGGAACTAGCCCCTTAAATTTATATTTACAATGTAATTATTGTAAGTATGCATATTTAATACCTGATGGACTGCTGCAGAAGCTTATAGTCACTGTAGTAGTTGGCACTATTTTGTAGGTCCTGTCCCAAGCAGCTGCCCCACTGCGTATTGACCACAGGGGGTCTCTTGTACCTCTGCCATTCATAGAATCCCTTGTACTTTTTTTCCATGAACATAAGGTGCTCTGTGATTGGAGGCGCTGGAGAGTGGTGGTAGCGATGTCTGCTTCCACTTCAGCATATCAGATATGAAATATGCATACTTACGTTGTTCCATGCTGGACTAGTGTAAGCATGCAATAAAGATCATTCCTGAATTTCGACTTTAAAACACAAATGTAATTGTAAATTTAGACAAGAGTATTACCTCCTCTTTTCAGTCAGATGATGTAGGACACATATAATCTTAACCGAGTAGAGAAGTCACCACTGTGCGGCTTTGCAATCTGTTCTCAGATCTATACCAATTAAATGTACAAGACATAAGAGAAAAATACAAGAGAATGAGGGCATAAAGATATAAAATGCAAAGGCATTATCTCCATACCACTGAGTCAGCAGAGAGACTAAACGTTGCCTTTAAGGCATGAGTATCATTGTGGATTGCAGCACTCAGCATTCTCTTAAGCATCACAAGAATTCAGAGAGCAATATATTTACCGCACGAAAGACTGTTCTCCTTTCAGCATAAACGCCAAACACGCGCTTGCAATGTGTGCCATCAGCTGAAGCACTTTATTTTCTTGCAAGGCTTTTAATTTAGAGCTTTCTTTCTTTGCTTCTTGCCAGAATCTGACTGCAAAATTAAGTGTGCATTTATGTCTTGTGGGAAGAAAAGATGGTGATTTCAATGTATTGCTGATTATATTACATTGAAGCTTGTTCATCTTTGATGCTGTGTGCCGTGTTTTTGGAATTACTCATTTCAACTCTTTTGGGACAGACTGTGCTTTTCAAAGTGACATTTCTACAGAAAGAGAAAAAGCAGAGTGGGAATGGAGATAACAAAACAATATCCGAGTGTTTGATGTTTCTTTTTTCATTTTATTCTTAGGCATTTTTCGCTGGTAAACTCAAAGTGAAAGGCAACATCATGCTGAGTCAAAAACTGGAGATGATATTGAAAGACTACGCTAAACTGTGAGAATGTGACGGCAGGATCAAGCAATGCCATTCTGAAGTGTACCTGTCATCCATATACAATGCGGACAGTGCCTGAATTTACAGAGTGTACTTGTCTCCTTGCCCCCAGCCCCGCAGTGTTCTTTTCATAAGTTCAATTCTAGAAATGTCTTCCAAGGACTTTTTAGGCCACATTCAAACTGGCAGTGTCAAACCTGTATTTATTTACATTTAGAGAACATTTTTTTCTAAATGCATATAAATGCAATAATAAGCATTCATTTTCACTGCCGTTGATCACACTTAACCTTTTAACTGCTTTCGTGATCTAATTAGTCGCTAAACTCTTTTAAAGTAGGAACACCTAAACACGGGAGAAAATAATTTGGGTAAAGAAGTTTTAAGCTTCCCAAATAACGTCTCCTGAATTTAGAAAAACGAAATGCAGGGGTATAAGTGTGAAAGTAGCCTTAGTGTAGAACAACACAGGGGTTGATTTACTAAACATAGAGAAGGAAAAATCTGGTATTGCTGTCCATGGTAGCCAATCGGCTTGTTCAGTTAAGCTGTGACAAAAAGAAACTGAGCTGAACCTTCTATGCAGAGCTGCACCATATTTTGCACACTCCAGATTTAGTAAATCAACCCTATTATCTTGATATCATTGCAGTAATAATTTTGTTGAGGATCTTCTTCAAACTAGACTACTAAATGTTACTAGTAACTTGGGCTTTAGGCATTGATGTTATGAAATGACAGGCAGACTTTACTGAAATACTGTATTCGTATAACACACAAGTTGCTGCCTCAGCTTTTTATGGTAGACGGGTACACTTAATCAAATGTATGCTAATCAAACGGTATAGCAACAATCATAATAATTAACAATATTAAGTTTGTGATAAACATTCTGGGTTAGTGGGCTATTGGAAAGCTTGGGCCTCCAATTTAAGTGCCCAATTCATAACAAGAAGCAGAAGCCATGTTCAGAATTCTTCAAGCAGACCACTGATGTTTCAGTTTAATGTTCATGCAAGGTCCATTTAAGTCATTGAGTGGAAGTATTTTTTAAAGAAATGCATTATAGAAATAAAAGTGAACTACAGAAGATTCCTTTATGTGTTGCCCTAGCTGGGTCCCTTTGATCACTTATTTAATGTTAATGGACAAAAAGGCCGATGGTATACAAAATGAAAAAGTGGCAGATCAGGGAATGAAAGGAGTGGTATGAAGGCAAAGCTGAATTTCTCCTAAAAATTACAGTTTTACCAGCCATTGTTTTTGTTCTATTAAAATGGTTTCCAAACCTAAAAGTTGATATCTACTTGAAATCCTCTGCATGTAGCAAAGTGAAGACATTGCTCCTTCCAGCTCCTTCTCATTTTTTTGAGCTTATGTCTCAGATTCACTCGCTAAGACATGAGTAAAAAGTATTTAATGTTGATTTGCAAGTGCCTTGATATCTTAAATGGCTAGTTTTTGGTAAGCTATAACCTACGTAATGCTCACAATCAGTGCTGCTAATTTAGACAGTTATGCGGCATCAGTTGCAAGCATTATATAATGTGTGACCAGCCCAAGGCCATGCATTTCAACATCACATCGTATTTTTGATGCACCGTTATGGAACTGACTATAGATTTTCTGTCAAGTCAGGTTCACTGAAGGTAATACCATTTGGTGATCGCTTCTAAGACCAGACCATCTCACATTCACCATCAGGATCTTTCCATCTCAGGATGGCTTTTCCTTCTGAGACCACTTATAGACAGAGAGACTAGCATTTTCCCAGCTTCCTATCCAGGATGAGTAGTAGAAAGGCACACTTATGTGTTGCTCTGCAGAGGGATGTTGACCCAAATTCCAATTTTATGCAAAAATAGAGAAACCATGAAATTGTCTTCACTTAACAGCACAGCCAGTTTGGCATTTTTCCTTTGCTAGCCTACAATAATGCACAGAGGGGACCTAACATTTTCTGCTAGTTGAGAGAAGAATAAAACCTCCATTAATGTCCTATTAAATAGAACGTCCATCTGATTGTCTTAATGATATCTCTCATCGGTATGCTTTATCAAAGCCCTCAATGATCTAATACCTTACTTGTATGTAAATATGCAATTTAATAAAAACGGATTGATTTAAATCTGTGAGTTAATGTGTATTTAATGGTCACATTGCCTGCACTGGGGAAGAAGTCTATGTTCATGCTCCAGTGAATCGGTTTATTAGATAATGTCATTGTTTTCTTTGTTTGTTTTTTTTTGCCATGCACGCCACATCACAAATATGTTCCACTGTGGCCTGCAAGCTGTTCACTCCAAGGATTGTTGTAATGTTTCATTTATTGCTCTGCGACTGTGCCTCCTATAAAGCCAAAACAGATATTTAATAGTCCCTAAATCATTTGCTTGCTGTATTTAATATGGATTTGGAGTAATGTATTGAGATTTGTCATGTCATCCAAGGTTAGAGATGTATTAAATCCTCTTCAGTGTACAGGACTTGGAAAGTGAGGATGAAATCACAGGTGCAGATGTTAAATCCAGTCTGTGTAGGCTATTACAATTCTAGCCATCCGTTGTTATTCTGGAGATCGCAAAGCGGTTTTGCTTATTGTCTCAGCACAGGATTTTAGGCACAATAGATAGCTTTTTCATTCTTTGAGGGCAGCACATTGGTACAAGAGATGACCAGTGTGTGTACGTAGGTATGTGTGCCTATGTGTAGGTATCTCTTTATACAGTATCTCACAAAATATTTAAATTTTTGTCAATATTTTATCTTTTCATGTGACGACACTGAAGAAATTACACTTTGCTACAATGTAAAGTAGTGAGTGTACAGCTTGTATAACAGTGTAAATTTGCCCTCAAAATAACTCAACTCAATGTCTAAACCGCCGGCAACAAAAGTGAGTACACCACTAAGTGAAAATTTCCAAATTGGGCCTAATTAACCATTTTCCCTCCCCGGTGTCGTGACTCAGTGTTACAGGGTCTCAAGTGTGTATGGGAAGCAGGTGTGTTAAATTTGGTGTTATCGCCCTCACTCTCTCATACTGGTCAATGGAAGTTCAACAAGGTCCATTGGCATGGATTGAAAACTGGCTACCAGGGCAAGTTCAAAGGGTAGTGATAAATGGGGATTACTCTAAATGGTCAGGGGTGGAAAGTGGGTCCAATGGGGTGGGCAACTACATGGCAAATGAAGTTTAATGTGGAAAAATTTTAAATAATACATTTGGGTGCCAAAAATATGAATACAAGCTACTCACTGGGGGGAGAACCCCTGAGGGAATCTAGGATGGAAAAGGACCTGGGGGTCCTAGTAGATGATAGGCTTAGCAATGGCATGCAATGCCAAGCTGCTGCTAACAAAGCAAACAGAATATTGGCATGCATTAAAAAGGGGATTAACTTGAGGGATAAAGTGGTAATTCTCCCACTCTACAAGACTCTGGTCCGGCCTCACCTGGAGTATGCTTCTCCATAGAGAACTTATTCTATCTGTAGAAGAGTCGCTTGAGAGGGCATTTGGTTTCAATTTACAAATACCACACTGGTGACCCCACAATAGGGATAAAGCTTTTTCGAGGAAGGGAGTTTAATAAGACATGTGGGCCACTCATTAAAATTAGAAGAAATTAGAGTTAACTTTAAACTGCATAGAGGGTTCTTTACTGTAAGAGCGGCAAGGATGTGGAATTCCCTTCCACAGGCGGCTTCAGCTGGGAGCATCAATAGTTTCAAAAAACTATTAGATAAGCACCTGAATGACCGTACAGGGATATACAATGTAATACTGACATATAATCACATAGGTTGGACTTGATGGATTTGTCTTTTTTCAACCTCACCTACTATGTAACTATGTAACATGGCATCTCATGGCAAAGAATTCTCTGAGGATATGAACAAAAGAATTGTTGCTTCTACATAAACATGGCCTGGGCTATAAGAAGATTGCCAAGACCCTGAAACTGAGCTGAAGCATGGTGGCCAAGACCATACAGCGATTTAACAGGACAGATTCCGCTCAGAACAGGCCTCACCATGGTCAACCAAAGAAGTTGAGTGCACATGCTCAGCATCCTATCCAGAGGTTGCCTTTGGGAAATAGACGTATGAGTGCTACCAGCATTGCTGCAGAGGTTGAAGGGTGGGGAGTCAGCCTTCAGACCATACACCGCAAACTGCTTTAAATTGGTCTGCATGGCTGTTACCCCAGAAGGAAACCTCTTCTAAAGATGATGCACAAGAGAGCCCACAATCAGTTTGCTGAAGACAAGCAGACTAAGGACATGGATTACTGGAACCATGTCCTGTGGTCTGATGAGACCAAGATAAAACTATTTGGTTCAGATGGTGTCAAGTGTGTGTTGCCTACAGTCAAGCATGGTGGTGGGAGTGTCATGGTCTGGGGCTGCATGAGTGCTGCTGGCACCGGGAGCTACAGTTCATTGAGAGAACCATGAATGCCAACATGTACTGTGACATACTGAAGCAGAACATGATCCCCTCCCTTCGCAGACTGGGCCCCAGGGCAGTATTCCAACATAACGACCACACGCACACCTACAAGCCTTGCTAAAGAAGCTGAGGGTAAAGGTGATAGACTGGCCAAGCAGTGACAGAAACCATGAATCAGACTGAGACAGAAGTACAGTTAAATCTTGTTTAATAATAATAAAAGGTAAACTGAGTAAATGTAGTCAAAACATAGCCAGAGTTCAGGAACCAGAACGGATAGTCAAACAAGCCAAAAATTCAGGGAGCCAGAGCTGTAGTAAACCGGCAAGCAGGATCTGTAGCCAGAAGGAATGTCAGCCAAGCAAGTCTTCAACAGGAACACAGGAGATCGTCTCTAGAGATGTGACCAAGGCGAAGGCAGAGATGATCTGGGCTGGACGGCTTAAAGTGGTTGTAAACCCTTACAACCAACTTTGACCTACAGGTAAGCCTAGATTAAGGCTTACCTGTAGGTCCAAGAAATATCTCCTAAACCTACACGGTTTATGAGATATTTGCCGAAAGACACTGAGCGCGCCGCAGTCAGCGGCGATATGCCGCGAGTGGAGAGTCCCACGCCCATGCGCGGGGGTGACGTCATCGCGGCTTCGCCGAATGACCGCGGTGGAGCAGCGAGGTCCACCGAGAATATGGATGCGCCGGACTACAGGGGACAGCGGTGACTTCGCTTGCTCCTGTGTCAGGTAAGTGACACATAATAGGCTACTATGCAATGCATAGTAGTCCATTATGCTTTACCTTTGCAGGGAATGAAAGAGAAAGTAAACTCATCAGGGTTTACTTCCTCTTTAAGTAGGCGGGATTGATGAACAAGTGAGTCGCAGTGGAGATGTAGGAACTGGCAATTAGCCGACAGCTAAGCAGCCAGCTCAGAGAAGGAAGTTCTGAGCCCAGCCCTGACAGTACTCCCTCCTCAATTATCCCTCCCCTCGGAGGACCACCAGGCTTCAGGGTCATGTACATCCGAGGATGAGACCCAAGAGCGTTCCTGCGGACCGTACCCCCTTCCAATGTGCCCACGGACCCTACGGTAGTCAACATTGGACTGTACATCAAACTCCTCATGGTTCTCAACCTGTACAGGGTGAGGGCAAGGCACCGAGGTGGTAAAGCGGTTACAGACCAAAGGTTTTAATAAGGAGACATGAAATACATTTGAGATACGCATATTAGGAGGGTCTAAGTCACTGGGTTAATCCTGTGAAGAATACGGAATGACCCCATAAACCCAGGTGTGAACTTTAGAGAGGGAACACGAAGTTGAAGGTTGCGAGATGACAGCCAGACCCTGTCCCCAACCTGGTAGGAAGGCGCAGGCAGGCATCTGCGGTCAGCTTGGAGTCTGTACCTATCATTAGCATGTCACAAAGCCTCCTGAACTTGTGCCCAAGTGGAACAAAGACCACAGAGATGCTCCTCTGACACAGGAATACTCTGCGGAACAAGAGGGTCAGGCAACATGGAAAGTTGGAAATCATAGTTCACCATAAACAGGGACAATTGGGAAGCAGAATTCAAGGTACTATTGTGAGCAAACTTGACCCCACAGTAAGAGACCTGACCAGTTATGGTCAGACATATAGCAATGTAGGAATTGCTCCAAGGACTGATTGGCTCGTTCTGGTGCCCCATTAGACTGCGGGTAATGAGCAGAGGAGAAAGCAAGCTGAATTCCCAACTGTGCACAAAATGCTCGCCAGAACCGGGACACAAACTGACTACTTACTGTGACACAATCGCCTTGGGTAGCCCATGTAAGCAAAATATCTCCCAAGCAAAAATGGAAACCAGTTCCTTAGAAGTGGGCAACTTCTTAAGTGGAATACAATGAGACAGTTTTGAGAACCGGTCAACCACCATAAGAATAACTGTGTTGCATGGGAGTTGGGTAACTTCACAATTAAATCCATAGACAGGTGGGTCCAGGGTGTCTCTCTATTGGGTATGGGTTGTAGGAGGCCCACCGGAAGGTGTCGTGGAGTCTTACTCTGAGCACACGCAGAACAGGCAGCTACAAAGGCAGTTACATCAGGACATGGACTAGGCCACCAGAATTCTTGGGAAATGGTCCAAAAGAGTTGATTCTTCCCAGGGTGGCCAGCAGCCTTGGGAGAATGGTGAGTCTGGAGCACGGCAAAGCAGCAGTCACAAGGTTTCTCAGGAGAGGCATGGACCTGAGCAGCAAGAATTTTGTCACCCAAAGGAGAAGTGAGACTGGTGCAAACCATAGCCAGAATAGGATCAGGAGGAATCACAGGAACCATAACGGACTCCACCTTGGAAGTGGAGGAAAATTGTCATGACAAAGTGTAAGCCCTTACATTCTTAGTACCAGGAGGGAGCCAACTCCAGTCTCTGAAGCATCAACCTCGAGGATAAAAAAAAGGTAACATAGGATCAAGATGCGCCAACACAGGAGCAGAAACAAAGGCAGCCTTGAGACTCTCAAAGGCCTTAATGGACTCCATGTGTATGGTGGCTCTCCAGGGACTTGGAAAATATGAGGATATCGTCAAGATAAACCACCATACAGAACTGCAAAAAATCTTGGAGGACATTGTTGCTAAATTCCGGGAAAACTGCTGGGGCGTAACAAGGTACTCATAATGGCATGTTCTGGTATTAATCGCAGTTTTACACCCGTCGCCCTCCTTAATCCTCACAAGATTGTATGCCCCTCTCAAATCGAGCTTCATGAAAAACATTGCTGCCTTGTGGCGGTCAAATAACTCCGTAATCAATGAAATTGGATAGGCATTCTTAATCGTGAAACGATTGAGACCACTATAACCAATACAAGGTCTCAGTTCACCACTCTTCTTCACAAAGAAGAAACCTGCACCAGCAGGAGACTAGGATTTGCGGATGAAACCTTGAGAAAGTGCATCTGCAACATACTCCTCCATGGCCTTATCCTCCAAGACCGACAAAGGGTAAACCCGGTGATAAGGGGGTTTTGCACCAGGTTGAAGGTCAATTGCGCAATCATACGACCAGTGTGGAGGCTAACTACCGGCTTGACCTTTGTCAAAGACATCGCTAAAATCGCAGTACTCCAGCAGGGAGGAGAGAGAAGACGTGCATAGGACCTTGGCTACCTTCTGGAAGCATGTCTTACTGCATTGTGGTGACCAGCAGAGCACCTCAGCATGGAGCCAATCAAAAGAGGGGTTATGTCTCTGTAACCAAGGATTATCAATAACCAGTGGAAACTTAGGTGAGGAAATAACTTGGATTATCTCATGGTGAAGAGCCCCTATGGCCATGGACAATGGAACCATCTCATGAGTCACATGGGCAGGCTGTAGAGGTCTCCCGTCAAGAGCCTCAATTGCAAGTGGCGTATCACGCAGCGGAATCGAGTTCTTCGATACAAAGGCAGCATCAATGAACAGGCCTGCAGCCCCAGAGTTGAATAGAGCCTGATTTTCGAGAGACTCAGCGGCCCAAGAAAGGGTAACCAAAACCAGGGGCTTATCCTCCTGGATAACTGGGGATGAAACAATGCCACCTAAGGTCTGTCTGTGACAGGACCTCAAGGTTTGGGTGTTCCCTGGATGGGTAGGAAAATACTTCAAAAAGTGACCTGCCTGGCCACAATAAAGGCACAATCTCTCCCTCCTCCTAAGGGTTCTCTTATCCACAGAGAGACTCGTGAAGCCCAAGTGCATGGGTTCATCTTCACTGGCTGACTCAGTACCGGGAGGCACGGGTGGGACTGCAAAGTTCGGAGTCAAACTTACAGGAGGCTTCCGCAAGCGCTCCTTAAAAAAAAAAAAGTCTCCTTCTGGAGTCAATGAAGATGGCAAATGTGATCAACTTCTCCAGCTCAGTGGGTATATCTCGAGCTGCTATCTCAACCTTGATGGTACCATGGGTAAAAGCAGCCACGAGGGCCTCATTGTTCTAAGCAACCTCTGCTGCCAAAGCGGAGCGGAACCAGACATACCTCTTATAGAGGTAATTCTTGAGGCAGGTGTCTGCACATAGAAGCAGCAGCAGGGACAGCCTGCAACACAGATTGTACTGGAGTGGCCACAGCGGGAGATTCCATGTGAGCCGTGCAACTCAGGAATGTTTGTAACGCTATGGCAAACTGATCCATGCAGTGATCCTGCTCATCCAATCAAAAAATGTTTTACCAACAAGTGGATTGACTGCATCTTCTGAATTCATAGCTTTTGCCTACTGACAGAAACCATGAATCAGACTGAGACAGAAGTACAGTTAAATCTCACTTGTTTAATAATAATAATAAAAAGGTAAACAGCGTAAACATAGTCAAAACATAGCCAGAGTTCAGGAACCAGTATGGATAGTCAGACAAAACGTCAGGGAGCCAGCGATGAGCGTAGTAGAACAGCAAACAGGATCTGGAGCCAGAAGGAATGTCAGCCAAGCAAGTCTTCAACAGGAACACAGGTGAGCGTCTCTAGAGATGTGACCAAGGCGAAGGCTGAGATGATATGGACTAGACGGCTTAAGTAGGCAGGACTGACGAGCAGGATATCATCAACAGGTGAGTCACTGTGGAGAGATAGGAGCTGGCAATTAGCCGACAGCTTAGCAGCCAGCTCAGAGAAGGAAGCGCTGAGCCCAGCCCTGACAGCCTCTCTCCAGACCTAAACCCTATTAATAATCTGTGGGGCATCCTGAAATGGAAGGTGGAGGAGCGCAAGGTCTCTAACATTTACCAGCTCCGTGATGTCGTCATAGAGGAGAGGAAGAGGACTCCAATGGCAACCCGTGAAGCTCTGGTAAACTCCATGCCCAAGAGGTTTAAGGCAGTGCTGGAAAATAATGGTGGCCACACAAAATATTGAAACTCTGGGTGTACTCACTTTTGTTGCCAGCGGTTTAGACAATTGCTGTACATTCTCTACTTTACATTGTAGCAAAGTGTAATTTCTTCAGTGTTGTCACATAAAGATATAATAAAATATTTACAAAAAATGTGAGGGTTATACTCACTTTGGTAAGATACTGTATCTGTATATTATACACCAATCAACCATAACCTAATGAACCGTGACAAGTAAATGAATAACATTGATTATCTTCTTACAGTGGCATATGAAAGTGGGAGGTAAATATTTGACAGCAAGTGAACTTTTCTCCCCTGAAGTTGAGGTGTTGAAAAATGGGCTAGCATAAAAGTTTGAGTGACTTTGACAAAAGGCTGAATTGTATTAACTAGATGACTGGGTCTGAGTATCTCCAAAACTGCAGCTCTTGTGGGAAGTTCCCAGTCTACAGTGGTGAGGACCTACCAAAACTAGTCCAAGGAAATTAAACTGGTGAACCCAGCGACAGGGTCTTGGGCAACCGATGCACATGGGGAGCGGAGGCTGACTCCTATAGTCTGATCAAATAGAATACCTACTGGAGCTCAGATTGCTGAAAAACAGAATGTTGGGTCCGATAGATGTCCTAACACGCAGTGCATCACAGTTTGTTGTGCAGTGGCTATAAAAAGTCTACACACCCCTGTTAAAATGTCAGGTTTCTGTGATGTAAAAGAGACACAGATAAAAAATTTCATAACTTTACACCTTTAATGTGACCTATAAGCTGTACTACTCAATTAAAAAAAAAAAACTGAAATCTTTTAGGGGGGGATGGGGGGAGTAAAAAATAATAATAATAATAATGTGGTAGCATAAGTGTGCACACTCTCTTATAACTGGGGATGTAACTGTGGTCAGAATTAAGAAATCACATTCAAACTCGTGTTAAATAGGAGTCAGTACACACCTGCCATCATTTTAAAGTGCTTCTGATTAACTCCAAATAAAGTTCATCTGTTCTAGTAGGTCTTTTCTGATATTTTGTTAGCCACATCCTACAGCAAAAGTCATGGTCCGCACAGAGCTTCCAAAGAATCAGTGGAATCTTTGTTAAAAGGTCATAAGGGTACACAATCATTTCCAAGGCATTAGATATACCATGGAACACAGTAAAGACAGTCGTCAAGTGGAGAAAATATGGCACAACAGTGACATTACCAAGAAATGGACATCCCTCCAAAATTGATGAAAAGACTAGAAGAAAACTGGTCAGAGAGGCTGCTAAGAGGCCTACAGCAACACTAAAGGAGCTGCAGTAATATCTGGCAAGTACTGGCTGTGTGGTACATGTGACAATAATCTCCCGTATTCTTCATATGTCTAGGCTATGGGGTAGAGTGGCAAGAAGGAACCATTTTCTTATGAATAAAAACATCCCAGCCCCGCTAAATTTTGCAAAAACACGTCTGAAGTCTCCCAAAAGCATGTGGCAAAATGTGTTATGGTCTGATGAAACCAAGGTTGAACTTTTTGGCCATAATTCTAAAAGATATGTTTGGTGTAAAAACACCACTGTATATCACCAAAAGAACACCATACTTATAGTGAAACATGGTGGTGGCAGCATCATGCTTTGGGGCTGTTTTTCTTCAGCTGGAACGAGCCTTGGTCAAGGTAGAGGGAATTATAAGTCATTCCAAATACCAGTCAATATTGGCACAAAACCTTCAGGCTTCTGCCATAAAGCTGAACATGAAGAGGAACTATCTTTCAGCATGACAACGACCCAAAGCATACATCAAAATCAACAAAGGAGTGGCTTCCCCAGAAGAAGATTAACGTTTTGGAATGGCCCAGCCAGAGCCAAGACCTGAATCTGATTGAAGATCTGTGGGATGATCTGAAGAGGGCTGTGCACAGGAGATACTCTCGCAATCTGACAGATTTGGAATGTTTTTGCAAAGAAGAGTGGGCAAATATTGCCAAGTCAAGATGTGCCATGCTGATAGTCTCATACCCAAAAAGACACTGTGCTATAATAAAATCAAAAGGTGCGTCAATAAAGTATTAGTTTAAGAGTGTGCACGCTTATGCAACCATATTTTTCTATTTTTACTTCCCTTCACCTAAAAGATTTCAGTTTTTTGTTCAACTGAGTTTTACAGTTTATAGGTCACATTAAAAGGTGGGAAAAGTTCTGAAATTACTTTTACATCACAGAAATCTGACTTTTTATATCCACTGTATATGGGGCTGTATAGCCACAGACCAGTCCGGTTTACCTTGCAGACCCGTGTTCACAGCCAAAGTGCCTACAATGGGCACATGAGCATCAAAACTAGACCTTGAGAGAAGTTCAGTCCAATGGGGCATCTGTGGGATGTGCTGGTAAAACAAGTCTGATCTATGAGGGTCCCCCTCACAACTTACAGAACTTAGTGGTTCTAAAGGCAGAAGGTTTATTTATTTTCATCCTAATGCATTAAGATGAAAAGCCTTCTGTGTTCAGCAGCCCCTCTAATACTTACCTGAGCCTCATCTCGATCCAGCGACGTTGCACAAGAGTCACGGCTGTCCGGGACTGTCCCTCCTCATTGGCTTGAGACATCAGCGGGTGCCATTGGCTCCTGCTGCTGTCAATCAAAGTCAGTGAGCCAATGAGAGAGGGGGTGGGGCCAAGCCACAGCTCTGTGTCTGAATGGACACACCAAGCAGGGCCTTCGGTGCCCCTATAGAAAGATGCTTGCTGTGGGGGCAGGAGGAAGGGGCCAGAAGCACTGGCGAGGGGGATTTGAGCTACCCTGTGCAAAACCACTGCAATAAAAAAAACAATACTTTAAAATCGCTTTTAAAGTCTCTGCTACTGACGGCTTGGTGCGTAATACTACAGCCAAACCAAATGCTTATTGTTTCGTCTTTTGTAAACTACTAAACCAATCAACCTGCATGTAGTCCAATTGACGTGTGAATAATACATTTTCTTTCTTTGTGTGGCTCCTCTGTAATTATAGAGGGAGCCATAGTCGTCACCATAGCAAACATAAAGGTAATGTTTTATCAATACCATACCACACAGCAATACATAGGTAGCCCACGTGAAGAGTAGGTGCTTGGTTTTATGGTGTTTCCATACAAAATCTAGCAATAACAAAAAACACACCAAGAAGTAAATGGTTTTCTGATTAATATCAGCAAAAATGTTACAAAAATAGTTTGCTGATATGGGTCGTCGGTAAATTTGGATTCAGAATCTATTTCTCAGTGTGCTGGCTTTCTCTTCATTTTGTATGGAAGCACATGTTAATTGTATGTTTGAAGTCCAGCCTGGCTGACAACTATGGTTTTATATATATATATATATATATATATATATATATATATATATATATATATATATATATATATATATAATATATTTACCTCCCATGATCCTGAGTGGTCAAGGCTACCACAAGCCACTCAGGGGATTTGAAATCTCTGCTGCTTTCTCTCCTCTCTCTCCAGCACTGCCATCATGGACTAGATGGTTTCTATCATCACATGGACAGCCCTGACCAATCACCATCCATCTGGTCCATCCATTCAGTACTGGATAGAAAGGGGATAAAACAGCTGGGGATTTCATATTCCCAAACCGTGGGAGCCTTGACAACTCAGGATCATGGGAGCTAAGTACAACGGGGACAGGGTCAAGTGTTTTGTCACTTTTACAGATTTTTTGTAGTCTCTAAAGAGAGCCAGTTACCAATGGGCATGTGTAACAAACTGCTATATTATTTTAGATTTATTTTTTATATAACACAAATAGCCAGCATAATCCTGAGATGTGAGACTGCACTATCACAAAAACTTCAAAGTGGATATTCCAATGCCATTTTTTTTTTTACATAGCTTTAACTGGGTCTCATTGGCTTTGTGACCTGTTTCCTTCTCATTTAAAAGTAACCCACCAGGCTAGAAATGTGAGAATCTACTGCTGACTTATGTTTGAAGTTGCTTGCTCCATGGCTGTCATCCCGATCCTTCCTTCACTAATTAATTGATTTTTCACTGACCTAAAGCAAACCTGTTCCAGGTCAGATTAGGATGACAGCCCTGACAGATCAATCCAATCAATCATTTTCTTGAATTTGGCAGGGATTGTAAATCTGTACAAATTAAAGAAGAAAGGGAAGTAAGGGTAAATGTGTATCAGTACATATTTAATGTCATGTATGGATATAATACCTATTGCATACATATATGACCTAAATCCATGTTTTGAAAAGCTATTCCAGAGGGACAATCCCTAACCAGAATGCAAAATACTGTGTATTAATTAAAACCAGGTTTCACCTCAGTGGAAATGAATTGTATTAGAAGCATATGAAAAAGCATTCATGAAATTGTGGAATTAACGTTTGAGCATAATAATCATTTTTTAATGAAGTATATAAAAATCATATCTGATCACAAAAAAAATTACTTTTCACAAACACCTACATCCAATTTCCATCTAAATACGGATTTGGCAATGATAGAGTTTTGACATTATAAATTGTGTCTGTAAAATACACTATATTGCCAAAAGTATTGGGATGCCTGCCTTTACACTCACATGAACTTTAATGGCAGCCCAGTCCTAGTCCGTAGGGTTCAATATTGAGTTGGCCCACCCTTTGCAGCTATAACAGCTTCAACTCTCCTGAGAAGGCTGATCACAAGGTTCAGGAGTGTGTCTATGGGAATATTTGACTATTCTTTCAGAAGCACATTTGTGAAGTCAGGCGCTGATGTTGGACAAGAGGGCCTCGCTTACAGATCCACAGTCTTGCTGTGTTACTGGGCAATCGCAGGTGCCCGGCAGACATCGCGGCAGCTGGCCACGCACACCGGGTCCCGAGTGACGCCGCGGGCGTGCACCCACTAGGCGGCCGGGAGTGGGAGGACATCATATGACGCCCGCCCAGGATGGGAGATCCCATCTGCGGGCGTCATATGACTATGGGTGTGTAGGGAAGTTGTTAAAGCATTATATGTTGGATACCGTATTTTTCGCTCCATAAGACACTGTTGACCATAAGACGTACCTAGGTTTTAGAGGAGGAAAACGAAGAAAAAAAATTCTGAACCAAATGGTGTATTAAAATATTTAATAACATAACAGAACAATATTTCAACCATGTAAAGTGAACAGCAGTCAACAATGGCATTAAGGACCATCTTCACTGTCATTAACAAATGAGGAGAGACTTTAAGGTTCGAGTACTCTTCTAGTTTTCTGGGAACCCCAAGAACTCATCAGAATTGATGAAACTCAGTTGCTCACAATCACTGACATCACTTTCTTCGCTATCTTCATATACGATACAATCTTCAGTTCCATCTAAGGCATTGCTAATGCCACATTTTTTAAATGACTGTACAACGATTTTCTTTCTACACGGAGTACCATGATGTTTTCACCCATTCACAAACTTGAATGATAGAGCCTCTTCATTCGTCCAGTAGGTGTCAGATCATAATTACCAGCAGCCATCCATTTGTTCCACTCTTCTTGCATGAAGAATGGTTTGTTGATGGAAATGTCGAAAAGGTTGCAACTGCCTGGTAAGACCCGCAGGAATTACAGCTAGATGAGGCCTCACTTCTTTAAAGCACTTTTTTTGTAGTTTCACTAATATGTGCTCTAAACCAGTGGTCATCAACCCTGTCCTCAGGGCCCACTAACAGGCCAGGTTTGCAAGATAATTCAAATACATCACAGGGGATGTAATTTGCTGCTCAGTAATTGCAGTATTCTAGTCTGCATCTCCCCAAGGTAATACATAAAACCTGGCCTATTAGTGGGCCTTGAGTACAGGGTTGATGACCACTGCTCTAAACTGGTCAAGCACTAATAAGGTAGGTTTTTCCAGAAGCCCCCCCAGGACGTTTGGACCACACTTTTTCAATTCATACTCTCATTCCATTTTCGTCCATCCATCCTTTGTCATGAACATGTACGACAACTCCTTGTGGAATCACTTCTTTCGGAAATGTTTTCCTTTTGAAAATTAGCAGGGGCGGCAATTTGATGCCGTCTGCACGGCAGGAAAACACAACCGTGTAATGTGTTTTCTCATATCCTGAGGTTTTCAAGGTTATGATTTTGGCACCTTTCAGATCAACAGTCCTATTAGATGGCACATTAAAGGTTAGCGGAACTTCATATTTCCAATCTGGGCAATTTCAAAACCATTTTTCTTTCTAGCATCAAATTACAAATTTATGAAAAGACAGAACCTTATATTCGTATTATTTTGGCATTTTTTTGCGCAATTCTAGTTTTGGTGCATATAACAAGGTCACATCACCTCATAAATCTGTAGCACCATGATGGTGATCCAGTAAAATCCTGAATGTCTTTCTCTACAGCGATGTGTTTGACTTCATATATTATCATTTTTGTAGAGACTGAAAAGTCATTATTCTGGTGACGTGTGATCCATTCTTTCATGTCCACATCTAACTGCGGCCACTTAGCAGCATGCCCACGAAAAGCTAGCTTACTTCTATTTGCTTTTTGCAGCTGATCCTCCTGTTTCCTCCACTCTCATAATTTTTTCAGTTGGGGGGGGACCAAAATGTCTCTCCGCTGCTGTGTTTCCATGTTCCTTAGCATATTTTACTACCCCCTGGTTTAAAATGAATTTTATATGTTAGTCTTTTCTGCTTTAGCACCTGGTCTTGGTCCTTGCAGTGGGTGGCTGAGCTGGCACCTAGTTCCTGCAGTGGGTGGTTGGGCTGGTTCCTGCAGTGGGTGGGTGGGCTGGCTCCTGCAGTGGGTGGCTGGGCTGGCACCTTGTTCCTGCAGTGGGCGGTTGGGCTGACACCTGGTCCCGGCAGTCAGTGTCTGGGCCCGCACCCAGTTCCTGGAGTGGGTGGCTGGCACCTAATCCCTGCGGTGGGTAGCTGAGCACCTATCTCTGTACAGTTCATGCAACTTTTTAACCGATGGAAGCAATTTCTTTGCCTTTTTTTTATGTGTAATGTCCTGGCCCTGACAGATGATGGGGAAAGCTGAGCTGAGAGTTTCTTGTGTGTACACTATAGTAGCAGGTGCACTGCACATGCCCAGTGCGTGGAGTAACACATAATGGCATCGCATGGGAGTGCCTCCACACACTGGGGCTCTCCTGCTAAAAAGCATCCTAGGCTGCTTCTAGCCAGGCCGGGCCGCCTTTCCTTACTATGTGATGGTCTCATGTGCTGCTGGGACCCGGCTGGGCCCGAACATAATGGTCTCTTCTGTTGCTGACCAGTGAGATCGGCGCCGGCTGCTTACCTTCTGCGGCCATGCCCTCGGACTGCGGTTGGCCTGGTATGTAACGTGGGGAAGGGGGCTCCTTTTCACTATTTGCTAAAATTACGGTAAAGCGCCGCTAAAATTATTGCTTTACGGTCAACGCCCACCCGCCCCAGTGTGAAAGCAGCCTAATGAAAATATGACTGGTTTTGGAGATTTGCAGTTAATCTCAGTCAGGAAGGTAAATTGCTGTATGCCAGGGGTCCCTAAACAGCAGCCTGCTAAAAGATTTTACCTGTGCCGCAGAGTCTTGCGCCCTGCTCAGGGAAGGGACCATTTGGCACACCCTAGTGCACTTTTTGTGTGAGGTGACATGCACTTTTTTGGTTCACTTTGTTTTGTTTTTGCTCAGGCTAAAATAAAAATATAAAAAACTTCTCTTTCTGAAGGTTACCCCCATGTGCTATGATCCCTCCATGGATTCAGGGTGTTTGCGTAACCCACAGCTCGGTTGCTGTGGTTCTTAAGAGGATTCACTGACTCAAATGCTGGTCTGTGTTAGTGTGCCCACGCTCAGGCTGTAGGATTCGTAAGGGGACCATAATAAAAATTTCCTCTTTTAGGTGAAAAATCTAAGGAGGTAGAGAGAGATCTTCAGGGTAACAATAGTTTTTAACAAACATTTTTTTAACCTGACTGCCTGATGTTCCATTCCAGCAGTGGGGACTCCCCATAGATATATGTTTATCAGATCAGATGACAGTCATATAAGAGGCTTTAAAAACCTTTGTGTTGATAAACATATCATTGGTGCCCCTCTGTGCAATGACCATCAAGAAAAAGCTTGGTATCCTAGGCCACCTAATTACCATAGTACTGCGTAAAGCTGTTTTATTGAAGGAATCTTGTCCTTACAGTAATTTAGAATTTATCACTGCCAACCTTTCCTTTTAAAAATTTGAATTGCCTGGCTGTCAAGTCCATGTAATTGCTTTTTCACTTTCTAAGTCACTGAACCAAAAAAGTATGCCGATCAGGTGTTCGGTTATCAATGACTCAATACTGTATTGTAGATCAATGGCTCAGGACAATATTGACATCAAAGAATCAGTAGACAATCAACATTTCTAGAATTAGGTCATCAGAGGAAGCCCCCAATTTTTCTCAGCAAAGTTCTTCTTTAATGTGCCTATTTCTGCATCCGTTCAACCTATGCCAGCTGTCACCCTGTTGTGAGCATTAAAAATGTTAGCCGCATCGCTGGTCTAAATTCTGTCCTTTGTTTACCTTTCACATGGCTTTTTGCTCCTGAATCGATTACCTTTCTGCTTAGATTTTAAGCAAGGCACGACACATGTTTTCCATTTCCTTTTTCTCAGGCCGATTGTCATCTTTTGCATTTACAACGTGGTTACATCTGCACCTGTGGTTTTTTTTCTTATTCATGCATACTTTATGAAGCCATAATACAATCTCAGAACTCTGCATACAAAATGCAGAAAAACCATGGAAAATATTTATTCTCTATAACAAAATTTCTCTTAATTTTTAACGTCAGAGTCTTTCAGAACTTTTTTCAAAGTTATCCAGTTCTCATTGGTCCATGAACTTTTACACAAAGCTAATTTTTAAAGATACACACCTATAATTTATCATTTAAAGAGACCCTTTTATATGTTAATGTAATTGTGCTTTATTTCAAGTTAATATTTCCATACCTGATTTATTTATTTCATTTTTTTTAAATGCAGCATTATAGGTCGGGAAAAGGAGACAACATGGCTCCTCCGTTGATGGGATAGTCCCCTAAAAGCAAAAAGGTTGGCATATGTAAACTGGTGGCACTGTGGCTCTGCTCAGAAACTCCTCTCCTAAATGCTGTCATCTCAGTACTGTAATTTTACATATTCTGAAGCTGTGTTTGGGAAGCTGTGATGCACCTGGAAATAGAAAAATCTGACACACCCAGAAGTGTCAGATGCTTTAGGTTTTTTAGCTGCCTATGACACTGCAATTTGTAAATAAAATAATTGCCCAGACGGGGAATGGTAATTACAAATAGAGTACTATTAAGTTATAATTTTTTTTTGGTGACAGGGTCTCTTTAAACTCATTGGATGACTAATCTGCAAAGTTTTTTTTCTTGCATTCATCTTGCACAGATATTATATAAAAATGTGCAGCGTTATACTTAACCACTTCCCGACCGGCGCACACGACGATGGCCGAATGGCACGGGCAGGCAAATTGGCATACAGGTACGTCCATTTGTATTTGCCGCCCTGCCATCGCGCGGTCGGGACCCCCGTGAGTCCGGTCGCGGGTCCTGCGGACTCGATCATCGTGGGGATACCCGCGATAGTCTCACAGGGAGGCTGAATGGGGAGATGCCGATGTAAATAGCATCTCCCTGTTCTGCCTAGCTCAAGTGACACTGATCTCTGCTCCCTGTGATTGGAGCAGAGATCAGTGTTCACAAACACACAGCCCAGCCCCCCCCCCCCAGTTAGTAACACGCCCCTAGGACACGCTTAACCCCTACACTGCCACCCCATGGTTAACCCCTTCACTGCCAGTGTCATTTACACAGGAATCAGTGCATTTGTATAGCACTGATTGCTGTATAAATGACAATGGTCTCAAAAATGTCCGATGTGTCCGCCATAATGTCGCAAGTTACAATAAAATTGCTGATCGCCGCCATTACTAGTAAAAAAAAAAAAAATTTATAAAAATGCCATAAAACTATCCCCTATTTTGTAAACGCTATAAATTTTACCAATTAAACAATAAGAGAGAAAATCTAGATAAACGCGCTCCCACTACTTCTCTCACCTCGGCGCTAAATGGTTTAAAAGCTCAACATAAAAAGATTAAAAATAATAATACTGAAAAAAGTAATAATAAACAAATAAACAGGTTTACACCCGAGACAGCAGCTACTTAAAAAAATGTACATAAAAATAGATAAACTGATTATTTTACGCAAACCAACCAATAATCGCTTATTGTGATTTTTTTTTTACCAAAAATATGTAGAAGAATATGTATCGGCCTAAACTGAGGAAAAAAAAAAATTTTTTTATATATTTTTGGGGGATATTTATTATAGCAAAAAGTAAAAAATGCGTTTTTTTCAAAATTGTCGCTCTATTTTTGTTTATAGTGCAAAAAATAAAAACCACAGGGGTGATCCAATCCCACCCAAAGAAAGCTCTATTTGTCAATTTTGTTTGGGAGCCATTTCGCACGACCGCGCAATTGTCAGTTGAAACAACACTGTGCCGAATCGCAAAAAGTGGTCTGCTCTTAAGCCAGCAAAATGGTCCGGTCTAAAAGTGGTTAAAGTTAATACAAATACAATAGTGTTTGGAAAACACCAGTAAATGGGTGTAAAAATAGCTTGAAAAGTCCTCTAGGAAAGGTCACTCCACCATGTGCTGTAAAGTAAGGGGCTTACCAAATGATTCTGACCCTGGTTAAGGTGGTCAAAATAGGCTTAATGCACATCCGCGCATGTGTGGCAAGTTCTGTGTCATATGTCCATAACTCCACCCTATGCGTTTTGTCATAGAACACATCAGGGGCATTGTTATACATCTTGCACAGATAAGTGTCTTGCTAAAGCAATATAATTGTGGTGTCCTTTATTTTCTGACAAATATGGCTACCACTATGTGCCTATACTAATATGAACTATACCTAGAACCAGGTTTATAAAAGAAAAATAATATGCATACACAGATACTTTAAATTGAGCTTTTTTATGTTCAAAATAATAAATGTATCTGCCAGCTACCAATAATCAGTTTAATGAGACAGCTCTTATTGAATACCTAAGCACGTTAATTAGACAGGTTTCATTTGGAGACATCGACTCTGAAGTCAGGCTAATAATATCCTTGGTAACCACATAAAACTAGTTTCTGAGAGGCAGCAAAAGTGGTATTTCGTGAAAAATCCAAGGCTGGTTGTACTGAAGTCGATCGATGTGTGTGTTTTAGCTTAACACATTGAAAACAATAAAATAACCATAAAGTAAACTATTTGTCGAAATTCTTACTCCAGTACTTGCAGTTTTAAATTTTAAATACTGCCGGCTCCTGTTCTCTCAGTGCTATTTCACTGAACTTTCTGTCTTCCCAGTGGACAGTTCAATCTCCAGCCAATGTGATAACTGGAAGGAGGGGAAAAGCAGGTGAATGTCTTGCCATCCTAGGCTATGGGGTTGTGTGTTTCTGTTGATGCACATAGTGTAGAGAAATTTACCACTTGTCCCTGCATGCAAGGATGGCTCCATACAACACTGCAACAGAAAATAAATGTGTGAATAGGAAACCTGCAGTACCAGTCATGGCAAGTGCTTAAACTGAAACATAGGCAAATATTAAAAGATAATGAAGCTGCATAATCAGTAAGTGATATAATCAGCTAGTAAAAGTGTTTAATAATATTTTAACTGAGGATAGGAAATGGGTAAAGACTTTTTAGAAAATGATGTTCTTGCTTTTACTTTTGTTATACTTTAATGCCTCTTTGTACAGCTATGATATAAAGACCAACCATGAGACTAGCTGCAATTAGAAAAATTGTACAGTGGTCAATAAAACACTGCACAGCTTTAACTAGCGTAGAGCAGCATACTGTTAAAGAGTTAGAGATCTTCATTGGAAAATGATTAAAACACTGTGGGAACTAAAGGCAATATGGCACTCCCCAAGTATAGCTCCCAAATTGTCCTTCTTTTGAAATCAAATCCTTTTGTACCTTTTACTTCCTCAATTGTGCTTCTTTTTCTTTTGGCCTTAGGTATAGATACATTTACCATCTAGCTGTTAAGTGTTAAACTACTATAAAACTTTATTCGACATTTAAGTACTTTGTTATTTTCACATGCTGGCATTAATAAGAATTAACAGTGAAAATATGGATTGGTGCATTTAAGGAGAACTAGACCCCCCCCCCCCCCCCCCCCCACACACACAAAAAATAGAAAAAAAAAGCTGCTAGGCGGTAGGGCCATAAACTGCTTCTCATTTAATCTCTCAAGATTTTTTTATTTAGTGTACACTGCCTGCGGAGACAAAGAAGACCTATAAAAGATGTAAGCAGTTGTGGATAGAGCATTGAGTGGGGTGTGGCTGTCACATTGCGGGAAGAGGGCACTCTAGAATAGTGATGCCAAAATGGCGGCCCTCCAGCTGTTGCCAAACTACAAGTCCCATGAGGCATTGCAAGGCTGACAGTTACAAGCATGACTATCACAGGCAGAGGCATCATGGGACTTGTAGTTCCGCAACAGCTGGAGGACCGCTAGTTTGACATTCCTGCTTTAGAGGATACGTGTGTAAAAATATGCAAATATTAGTTAAAAATCATATTTTCTCTTTTGTTTATTGGAGGACACGGCTCTACTTTAAAAAAAATCACCAACTGGGTATATTGTCACCAGGAGCAATGCACCAGGTGCACTAAAAATAAAAGACAGTGGGGAGGTGACCGGATGTGTGCGGGGCGTGGTGTGAGCGGTGAGGATGTGGCTGGGCTGAGGTGAGTGAGACACCGCTGCGCTGTCTCTCCCTCGTCCTGTCTTTGAGTGCCACGCTGTGGAGGACTTGATGCATATCCAAGGGAGGAGCTCGGTTTGAGGGCTCCAGGAACACGGAGGAGCCGGCATAAGCCGAAGCTGGCCGAATGTGGCCGAAGATCTTCTGACGCAACCCGAGCCCGACCGAGGATCTCCCGGACAACGCGGAAGCGTTGGCGACGGCACACGCGCCGGCCGTTAGCGGCCGAAGATACACACATGTAATGCAAGCCGGACGAGCTCGGCCCAGACAGCGCACGGACGCCGGCACCTCCCAGCTACCAGTAATGGTATTCGTGAGTAACCCCAGCGGGGGAAAATAGTTAGGAATAGTCCCTCCTGAGTCAAAACTAGTATACTGAATGTGTTTAAATTGTTGAAAGGACTGCGGTAGCTGTTCTGTTTGCACTCCACCTGGCACATAGGAGCCAAAATAGCAGGATGTAATGCACACCCTTATGCTTTTTTAAGATATGTTATCCACTACCTGCTGATGGGATTGAAATCATATATATGCCTATACTGCTATCTACTGAACTGCTATCTACTGCTATATACTGCTATTTATTGAACTGTTACTAGTCCTGTTATCTCTGAAGTTGATAAGAATTTTTTCTCATCTACAAATGTTCTGAACGAAATTCCAGTGACACTCTAAAAGAGAGAGGAAAAAGGGGAGAAATATATATGTATATATATATTTTTTTTTTTTCCTCTTCTTTTTTTATTTTTATTTTTTTTTCTCTCTCTTCTCCTCTAAGTATAAGTCTATAACGGCATGTCCACATACATTTAAAAGACTCCTGGACGCACCAACGGCGGACACAGCCAGAAATGTTTTAAGTAAATATAGGGGGATAAAGGGGCTGGGGAGGTGGGGGTAAGGAAGGAACGGTAAGGGAAAGATAGGGGGGTAATAGGAAAGGAAAGGGAGAAGGGAAAGAAAGAGAGACTTGGTTATCTCTGGGGGCAAGCACTAGCATTATTATTTTTCTCCCCTCTACGTAGTATGGATCTATGGGACTGTCTGTAAGGTTTTAATAATACCCATTTACCCTGCTTTATTTGGGGTAACGACCTTTATAAGCTAATATGTCTCGGCGACGAGGGGAGGAACAGTCGCAGCATGAGGGGGCGGGGATACAACATCTCCGATCCTCTAAAGAAAAAGAAAAAAATAATCAGGCATCATCAGCCGCTGCAAAATTGGAACGGTTTGTGCATACCCCAGTGCATACCCCAACCCAAACACCAATAAAAGGAGGACAGATGGTTCAAACTAAACCCCATACTGGGGGTCCTGGCGACAGAAAAAGTCAAGGCCAAGCGGCCCCATTATCCGCGCTGGTTTCAGAGGGTAAGAGCAAAAAGAACATAGGGGACTCCCAGGGTGACTTAGAGTCTGCTAGGCCTGGTAGGCCGCAAGAGGAGGAGGCTCCAACATTGAAGGATGTATTACAGGCGGTTAACGCATGTCAACAGTCTTTGGGAGACCTGGCAGCTCAGCTAACTGGAATGAAGGAGGATATATTGTTAGTGCGACAAGATATCCAGAAAGTAGTTGAAAGAACAACGGAGCTGGAAGTAAGAATAAGCCAGCTGGAGGATGATTTAAACCCAATTCAGCACACGGTTAAGAATATGCAAACGAATCTGGACAGCTATGCTACTAAAATGGATGAGTTAGAAAATAGATCACGCCGGGTTAATGTTAGGCTGCTGGGCCTACCCGAGAAAAGCGAAGGCCCTGACGTAATAAAATTCTTGGAGACATGGCTATTAGACAAGTTCGGAAGGGAAGGCTTCTCACCTTTCTTCTCGATAGAACGAGCCCACCGGTACCCCTCTAGAATACCACCACCTGGGGGGTGCCCCAGACCCCTGATGCTGAAGCTTTTTAATTATAAAGATAAGGTGACATTAATGCGCAAGGCAAGGGAGATGGGGGACATTTCTTTCAATGGTTCAAGGATTTCTCTTTATCCAGACTACTCTCCCGAGCTGCAGAGACGTAGAGCGGAATTTCGGACAATTAAAGCCACTTTTCAGTCATATAATCTAACATATGCTCTTTTATATCCAGCAAGACTGCGAGTGGTAACCCCGGCTGGGGTACAGTTCTTTGACTCGGCAGCTGGAGCATCGCAATGGTTGGAGGATAATAAGGAGTCTCTACGGAGTAGCCGAGGAGAAAGGGAGGGGAGACAGTGAAGGAGGGCGACTGTAAGCGGTTTTGATAAACCCCTGGTTGGATACCGTAGTTAAGATTTTTCAGGATGGGGGGGGGGGGATTCACCGTGGCGGTGTTTGTGAGATAGGGTGTGAGGAGGGTTATGGATGTACCGGTCACGTTAAACTCCCGTAGGGAGCACCTTCTTAGGTGGGGGGGAGGAAGGGAGGGTTTGGTATTAAATAGCTGGGAAGGAGGGATGGGGGAGGGACGAGGGTTTGGGGGGGCTGGGGTGGGTGGTCTGGAGGGGGGAGCAGGGTTGGGTGGGTTTGGGTTGGGTGGGGAAGAAAAATTGTTTGTAAAAAGAAAACACGTAGAGGTAGAATTGGAAAACAGCACGATAATTACACAAGAGAGTAAATACCCGAAGGGGAAATATGTAGGTGGTAGGATAAATGCACAGGAGAGAAGGAATATAAACACAAAGCACCATTATAAGACATTCTTTAGGGTTAAATTTAACTGCGTTTTATTATGGCACATAGCTGGGAAACACCAATGGATTATGATATTTGGGGATCACCAATGGGTTATGATATTAAGTGGGCTGTACTTGACGAGGATAGGTATCCTAGTAGACCCAATAATCGAGAAGTCTTATATACTCCCTTCCTGCTTGGCTGTGTGGTGCTTTCTGTTTGTTAGCATGTCTTCTTTTATAACAGATGGTTAATTTGGTACAGGGTAAAGTTATTAACATTGGATCTTGGAATGTGAGGGGCTTGGGTACCCCAGCAAAAAAAGCGATAGTTTTAGCTATGTTGGAGAGATTTGATATTGGTTTGGCATGTTTGCAGGAGACCCACCTAACTAACATGTCTAAGTCACTGTTAAATAATAGGAAATATCAACAACAATACCATTCAGTTTATTCCTCCTACTCAAGAGGAGTAAGCGTGTTAATAAAGGAGGGGGTGAGTTTCTCATGCACCCAGGTTAGCATAGATGAGTTGGGGCGATATGTTTTCCTGTTTGGTAAACTTGAGGGTATTAGCTGTATACTGGCAAATATATATATACCCCCCCCGTTTAAAATGGAAGTTATCTACAAACTGATGGAATTCATCGGGGACAAAGAGGACATTCCTATTATCGCGATGGGGGACTTCAATGAAGTCCTAGATGTAAACCATGATAGGTTTCCCCCTAAGGGTCGGTCCGGGGACTTGGGTGAAACTAGGCTGAGTTGTTTCCTGAGTGAAATAGGCTTGAGGGATCTTTGGAGAGAGAGACACCCGAGAGTTAAGCAATATTCCTGCTTGTCAGGATCGTATGGTACCCTGTCTAGGATAGACATGGTTATAGGAAATCTGGAAATGGCACAAAAAATAAGGGAGATAGAATATCTGCCAAGGGGGGTCTCAGACCACTCTTTGGTGAGGGCTGTGTTTAATACGGGGGTTAAAAAAGTTCAAGGGGGTTGGAAGATTAGCCCTTTTTGGCTAGAACTCATGAAGGATGAAATGGAAGTCAAATTAAGATTAAGAGAATTTATAAGCTTTAATTTGGGCTCGGCGCCAATGAATGTGGTCTGGGATACCCTAAAGGCGTTTACTAGGGGCGTGTTGATTCAACAGGTAGCAAGAATGAAGAGAAAATCTAGAATATGGGAGGAGAACATCAGGAAGGAACTCTTAGAAGCAGAGAATACCTATGTCATGGACCCAACTCCAGAAAATCAAAAAACTTGGCTAAATAAACAACAAGGTTATAAAACAGCGATAGTAAAAAAAGAAGAGAGTAAACGAATCTTCGTGAAACAGCGATATTTTGGAGAAGGAGAAGGGGTGGGAAGATTGCTTGCGCAGTTGGTTAAGACAAATTCCTCACCCTCACTCATTTTAAACATTAGAAATATAAACGGGGCGATAACATGCAATAGTGAAGAGATCGTAGAAATCTTCGGAAATTATTATAGGGAGTTGTACCAGTCACAAGGTACAGGCGAGCCAGGTGCAATGGATAGCTTTTTGGAAAACTTAGAAATGGTGACCCTTACCCGGGAGGAACGGGAAGTTCTAGATGCCCCGATAACCCTTAGTGAGCTTCAACAGGCAGTGGCCGGGATGCCAAATTGTAAGGCCCCAGGCCCGGATGGGCTCCCGGTAGAATTATATAAATACTATGGAGAACTGTTACTCCCTGAGCTGTATAAAACTCTAATAGACATAACGGATGGGAAACACCTACCGGCATCAATGACAGAGGCAACGATTATAGTGATCCCCAAAACAGATAAGGACCCGTTGGAAGTGGCCTCGTATAGGCCAATTTCACTACTGAATGCGGATGAAAAAATTTTAGCTAAAGTACTTTCAAATAGGCTGAATCAATTTATGACAAAGTTAATACACCCAGATCAAACAGGGTTTATTATGGGAAGATCTACTAGTATGAACATCAGAAGAACTTTCCTAAACATGCAGATCCCAGTAGAGAATGCAGGAGAGAGGGCTATAATGTCTCTGGATGTAACGAAAGCTTTTGACAGCTTAGAATGGAACTTCCTGTGGCGGGTGTTGGAGAAAGTAGGAATGGGCCCCAATTTTATTGGCTGGATCAAAAGGATGTATAACGCTCCTAGCGCTAGGGTAAGGGCCAATGGCAGATTTTCGGAGAGGATCGAGATGAGCAGAGGGACAAGACAGGGATGCCCCCTGTCCCCTCTACTCTTTGCGTTGGCCATAGAACCTTTGGCCATAGCCATTAGGGCAAACTCCGGGATTAAGGGCTTTCAAAGAAGTGGAGGGAGACAGGAAAAGATAGCCCTATACGCAGACGATGTGTTACTGTTTTTGGGAGATACTGGTCCATCCCTGACGCAGGTAGTCACTTTAGTAGAAAGCTTTGGAGACCTCTCAGGGCTGGCCATCAACTGGGCGAAATCCGAACTGCTCCGAGTCGACCCCCCGGTTGTTGCGTCCTTGCCGCCGGGTATAAAGGTAAGAGAGGTAGATGCGTTGAAATATCTCGGCATATTTTTGACACAGAACCCTGATCAATATATCAATAAAAATTTAATTCCCCTTCTGCATAAATTTAAGCGTAAATGCGACGTCTGGAGTAAACTTCCGCTTTCAGTAATGGGCCGTTGCAGCTTGATTAAAATGATTTGGTTGCCACAGCTGCTGTACGTTTTGCATAATGCGCCGGTATGGATTTGTAAAAAATGGTTTAGGAAATTAGAGACCCTCTTTCGGGAACTGATCTGGAAGAAAGGCAAGGCCCGGATACGACTCCGAACGCTGCAAATGCCAATAGATAGAGGAGGCCTAGCGGTTCCACATCTTAGGAGCTACTACTTGGCGGCGCAGATGCAGCACCTGGCGGGTTGCGACTCGGAGCAGGGAAGGAAGCTAAAAGGAGGGATTAGAATGATAGGAGCCCCACATGAACTCATGGCTGAGGTCCTGGAGGCCGACTCCTTTCGACATAATAATTCGATAACTAAAATGCTAACCAAGGTATGGAAAGAGGTGAAGTTAAAACTGGGTTATTCAAGGTTACTAGAATCTATACCCCTCTGGGACAATAAAAATTTACCTGAAATATTAACCATTGGTAAGATTAAATCATGGGAAAAAAAGGGTATAACTAAGCTGATCCAGCTTTATGATGGAGGGGCCTTAAGGACATTTTCGGATTTAAAAAATAAATATGATATACCACAGAATTCTTTTTTCAGCTACCTAAGGGTGAGACACGCCCTGGCAGCACAATTCGGGGGAAATAGGCCCACGTGGGATAAAACACCTTTGCTTCAGAAGTGGCTCACTACAGATGGGGTAAAGGGGTTTATCTCAGGTGTCTACAATCAATTAGGTATGGTTCTTAATCAGGAAACTGCTCATTCGAACTTGAAGAAGAAATGGGAAGAGGATGTAGGAGAAATATTGGATACACAGTGGAGGAGAATTTTGGAACTAGGGCCGGTAACCTCAATCTCCCCTTCCCAAAAAGTTTCACAGTTGATGTTGATCCACAGGGCTTATTACACACCTAAAAAATTATGTCAGTTTGGTAGGAGGATAGACGACAGATGCCCTAGGTGTCAGGGACAGGGAGATCTCCTGCACATGCTGTGGCGCTGCCCGAAGCTTTTTCGTTATTGGAGAGAGGTGTTGGCGTGTATTAATAGAGTGTTTAAGTTGGAAATGGTAATGGATCCGATTCTGTGTGTACTGGGATGTAGGCTAGAGCCGAGAGAAGGGAAATGTGTCACGGCGGCAGTGGTAAGATGTCTGTTTCAGGCACGTAGATTGATCACGCAAAGATGGCAAGCTGAAAGAGCCCCTACAGAAGGAGAATGGATCCAATGTATTAATGATTTGGTCTGGAAAGAGAAGACTTTGTATGTAAGGAGAGGAAACTATAGAGAGTGGAAGGGAATCTGGACCCCTTGGATAACAGAGATGGGATATCCTATAGATTAGTCTGATTAAGAGATTTCGTGGTAGAATACCGATGTGTTTGAGTATATGGGCGATTGGGAGACATACGGGAAGGGGGGCTCGGGGGGGAGGAACTAGGATGGGTAGGGGTAGGGTGAGTTTGTTCGGGAGGGTTTGGGAAGGGGGGGGTGGGGGAGCGGAATTAGGACGGCTTGGGGTAGGGGGGGGGTAGGAGATAAATTCCACTGGGAGTTTGCTGCTGGTTTGACTTAGGAAGGTTTGTAAATGCTGTTTGGTCATTTAATAAGAAAAGAATTAAAAAAAAAAAAAAAAAAAAAAAAAAAAAAATTTTCTTAAATAAATAATAATGCATAAACCACGATGATGAGATATTGTGCAGTGATATAGATGAGAGGCAATATGAATGAATCTCTAGCACACGAACTCTGACGTGGAAAAAAATAAAAAAAAAATAAAAAAATAAATAAATAAATAAAAGACAGTCTTGGGGGGGGGGGGGGGCAGGGCACCTCCTGGGGGGCGACCAAATACCCTCCATTATTATTCTAGCTTCTGCAAATTAGGGTATAGAATTTCCCTCCTAATTATCCTTCCCTCTTTTTTTTTTTTTTTTTTTAAGTAGGTTGCTGGCTGGGTGATAGACTTGGTAATATAAATCCTGGTAGGGCTTCCCAGTTGCAGCTATCGAATGAATACAGTTCTAGCTGCGACAGCCCAATTTTCTTATGAGCAGCTCATGTTTTTGTTTCCCTAGTGGGCACATATGACCAACCAGCCTGATGGTCTAACAACAGTGTTCCTATTACAGACCTGCAGCACCTTGGCTCTGGTCAATGGTGGTCTCCAGTCTCCTTAGCAGGTAGGTGTGACTTCAGGTGAATTTGAGCCCAAGGTGCAGTGAGTAATGCTCTTTTCCAATCCCACCAACCCTTTGTTTTCCATCCCTGTCCCAAATAATAAAATGGTCATCAACTATTTTTCAAGTACTGCGTTAGCAGGAAATATGGGCACCAGAAAACTTTACACATTTTGTCATGTTACAACCAAAATGTAAATGTGTTTATTGGGATTTTATGTGATAGACCAACACAATGTGGCACATAATTGTGAAGTGGAAGGAAAATGATAAATGGTTTTTAAAATGTTTTACATATGGGAAAAGTGTGGCATGCATTTGTATTCAGCCCCCTTTACTCTGATATACCCCTAACTAAAATCTAGTGGAACCAATTGTCTTCAGAAGTCACCTAATTAGTAAATAGAGTCCACCTGTGTGTAATTTAATCTCAGTATAAATACAGCTGTTCTGTGAAGCCCTCCAACGTTTGTTAAAGAACCTTTGTAAACAAACAGCATCATGAAGTCCAAGGAACACACCAGACAGGTAAAGGATACAATTGTGGATAAGTTTAAAGCAGGGTTTGGCTATAAAAAAATATCCCCAGCTTTGAACATCTCATGAAGCACTGCTCAATCCATCATCCGAAAATAAAGAGTATGGCACAAACCTACCAAGACATGGCCGTCCACCAAAACTGTAAGGCCGGGCAAGGAGAGCATTAATCAGAGAAACAGCCGAGACCTATGGTAACTCTGGAGTAGCTGCAGAGATCCACAGCTCAGGTGGGAGAATCTGTCCACAGCACAACTTAGTCATGTACTCCTCAAATCTGGCATTTATGGAAGAGTGGCAAGAATAAAGCTATTATTGAAAAAAAGCCATAAGAGGTCCCATTTGCAGTTTGCGAGAAGCCATGTGGGGTGCGCAGCAAACGTGGGAGAAGGTGCTCTGGTTAGAGGAGACCAAAATTTCACTTTTTGACCTAAATGCAAAATGCTACGTGTGGCAAAAAACTTACACTGCACATCACCCCAAACACACTATCCCCACTGTGAAACATGGTGGTGGCAGCATCATGTGGGGATGCTTTTCTTCAGCAGGGACAGGGAAGCTGGTCAGAATCGATGGGAAGATGGATGCAGGGCAATCTTAGAAGAAAACATAGAGTCTGCAAAAAAACTTGAGACTGGGGTGGAGGTTCACCTTCCAGCAGGACAACGACCCTAAACTTACAGCCAAAACTACAATGGAATGGTTTAGATCAAAGCACATTCATGTGTTAGAATGGCCCAGTCAAAGTCCAGACCCAAATCCAATTAAGAATCTGTAGCACGACTTGAAAATTGCTGTTCACAGATGCCCTCCATCCAATCTGACAAAGCTTGAGCTATTTTGCAAAGAATAATGGGCAATAATTTCACTCTCTAGATGTGCAAAGCTGGTAGAGACATCCCCAAAAAGACTTGTAGCTGTAATTGTAGGGAAAGGTGGTTCTACAAAGTATTGACTCAGGGAGGGCTGAATAGAAATGCACGCCACACTTTTCACATACTTATTTGTAAAAAGTTTGGAAAACCATGTATCATGTTCCTTCCACTTCACAATTATGTGCCACTTTGTGTTGGTCTATCACATAAAATCCCAATAAAATACATTGACGTTTTTGGTCGTAACATGACAACATGTGGAAAGTTTCAAGGGGTAGGAATACTTTTTTCTAGGCACTGTACCTAGAAATTTATATATAATAAGTTATAGTATAACTTACATATATTTTCTATATAAGTATATATAACCAAAAAAACAGCCCAAGAACAGGCAAGCTCTGGGCCGATTCTTGTTTCTGCTGCCCGCAGTAATGACCTTTCCTCTATACACATCAGAGAGTCTTTAACCAGTTAACACTGTATTGATTAATCAATAGCTTGCCAAATAAATTATATAGAATACATGTATTAGTAATTAGCAGGCATTCAGCTCATGGCCTTGAATCACCTGAGGGATTTGATTTTCGAATTGCACTCATAGCTAGAAATGTAATCCCATATTGTTTGCCTAAATCTCTTCATCATAGGCCAGGCACTGAAAAAAAAATTGAAAATAGATTACAGATCTTTAATGAGCGCATTAAACGGTAGGAGAAAATGTAATACACAGAATGCAGCAAAAGTTTAGCCTTGTAGATATTAATCCTTTCCTCGATACCTGTTGTCAACTAAATCCACAAAAGAAGAACTATGAATAATAGAATATTAATAGAGTCTGATGTATGACTTAAAGTAGCATTAAATGCTGACAGATTTTAACAGCTCGCCCAATTTCAGTACATTTTACTGTGTCCAACCACTCACAGGTTAACCCAGCGCATGTGTCCTGTTCTTTTTAGCACAGCTTCCCCAAACTTCTTGTCAGGGAATTGTGCACTGGTTACGTCACATGAGGCCGGTCACAAAGGACTAAGCAGTCTGGAACTACCGTCAACCAAGGAAGATGGGGATGTACAGATGTGACTTTCCATCCCTAGGCTTTGGGGCTGTGTTACATACACAGTGTAGGGGCAGTTGGCCTGGATTGTGCATGCAAGTGTGGCACCATAGGAATTTGTAAGGCAATGTAGCCTAAAACAGAAAACCGAAAACAGAAAACCCATAGCGGTGGTCTTTGTGGCACTTGGTTAAAGAGAAAATGACAAGGTAAGTGATCATGTTAGTTGCTGTAATAGTTAAAGTATAGCTAATGGTATTTTTTTTCTACTTTTGGATAGAGTGGATGGGGATTAGAACATCTGTTTTTAATGCTGTCCCGTTTAGGGAGATTCACCCTCTCCATTTTTCCTGTTTACCATCGTCGGTGAAAGCGAAAAAGTCCCACATATTGCAATGGGGACACTAGTTCTGGTGATCCTGGTGACAACCAGGCATTCCCTTACTTTGGAGGGATTTCCTCTTCCTGTTTTAGTTAAGGGACAAGAAGTGAAGGTAGGACACAGATGGGGGGGGGGGGGGGGGGCAACGATAAGTCTATCCAAAATAAGGGCCAAGCTGGCCGAAATGAACTGTAACGTATATCAAAAGCTGGAGTTTAGTTTTAAAGACTATGTTTAAGGGATAGGAACAGTACCAGCTTAGGGGAGTTAATTAAGGTTAGGTGTAAGGTTAATTATTAATGGTTACATTTAGGGTCAGGTTTAGCAGAAGCATTACGATTAACCCCTTCCCGTTGACTGCACACATATGTGCGGCCTCACAGAAGTGGGCTTTTTTCTGTTGGGGCCGCATATATGCGTATCACCCTTTTTGCTGATAGCACACTGCACAGAGACCGGGCTCTCGCCCACGATTGGACAAGGGACTTTCGGTTCCGGGTCATCTGATTATTGTGATAGTATCTGATTGGCTATTACAGTGATCACTTACTATGAGCCCGCCCCATGTGTTTAATTTCTCTTCTGAATGAAGAGGAAGATATGTTGTATCTTCCTCTTCTTGCAGGAGAGGAAAATGTAAACAAACCAAAGTGTGTAAATAATAAAAAAAAAAAGATCAAATAAAAATGTAAAAAAATAAAAGGTTTGCCAGGGTTAGTTTTAGTGCCAAGGTCAGGATAAAAGGTTATGGCCCACATATTTTGAGTAGAATTTAAAAAATGTTTTTAAATTATTATAAGTGTCAGTGTGCTGATAGGTCAAGCCACATGATCACCCCAGCGGCCAACTTCAGTGAAGAGGAGAGACCACTGACAATGACTGCAGAGCCTGGGCGATGATGTCACCCATAGGCCTACTATGGGGTATCCATTGTTGGCTGGCTTTCCTTTACAATGAAGCCACCACTGGGAGCCAGTAAATTCAGAGAAATATTGGAATTTTGCACACAATATTACTACGTTTAAACTAAGGTGTTTTTTGGAACCTTTTATTAAGTTACTTTTTGCAAATTTAAGGATTATAAAGAATGTTATTATTTTGTATAAAATGCTTACTTTGTAAATCAGTCAATTAACCACTTGCCAAGCTGAATACATATGTATGCGTTGCGGTTTGCAAGTGGTTTGCCAGGATTATGACTAAAGATATTGTATTGTTTTTTTTCAGCAGGTGGCTGGTTTTCTTGGGCTTACCATTTCCACCAGATCACCCGAGAAATGATCAAAGAGTAGATCCATTTTGATCGCCTATATAGCCCTGGAGGACTGGAGCGAAGTCATGACACCACTTCTGGTCCAGGCTGGAAGTAAATGATTTTTATTAAAAAATTTTACAGCTAAAGATCAAAAAAAATAAAGTTTTAATCTTTTGCTTTTAAAGGTAAAGAAGTGATTTGGGGTCTTGTTGACCCCAGATCTCTCCATAAGCCTGTGTTCACACTGTGTGGCAGGGGGTCCGGTGTGTCCCCGTTCACTGTTTCAGGTCCAAATTAGGTCAAAATTTTTGCCTGAATTCGGACCTGAAATAGAGCCAAAGACGCACATGACCCTTCTGCTATGTGCTCCGCGGCCGCCCGAGAGCTGTGTGAACAGGCTCCGCTGAGAGCTGTTCACAGTCTCCTGCCATCTGAATTGGATGTGGAGAAACCTGCATCAAATTTGCATAAGTGTGAACCCAGCCTAAAGAAGACCTTTCATCCTTATTTCTAGTACAAAGAATGTGTAAATAAAAACATTTTTTAAAGCACCTCTATCCCTCCGTGCTCATGCACCAAAGCGAACTCATACGTAAGTCACGCACACATATGTAAACGGTGTTCGTACCTATTGTGAGGTATCGCCTTGAACGTTAGAGCGAGAGAAATAATTCTAGTACTAGACCTTCTCCGTAACTCTAAATCTGTAACCTGGCATTTAAAATATTGCCTATAGAGATTTTTAAGTACTGTAGTTTGTCGCCACTCCATGAGCATGCGCTATTTTAAAATGTGACATGTTAGGTATCTATTTACTCGGCATAACATCTTTCACAATTTAAAAAAAAATTGGGGTATATATTGTTTTTTTTTTTTTTATCCATTAAAATACATTTTTCCCCAAAAAAATGTGTTTAAAAAAACTCTGCATAACTATTGTGTGACATAAAACGATCGCCACTTTATTCCCTAGGGTCTCTGCTAAAAAAAATGCATAATGTTTGTGGGTTCTAAGTAATTTTATAGCAAAAAAATACTGATTTAAACTTGTAAATAAAAAGTGATAGAAAAGGCCTGGTCTGCAAGTGGTTAACACGCCTTCCATGCTTTAGTGCATGCCACATGAATTGATAAGATAATGAGAGAGCCCAGCACTTACATTTTGTTCACTAAAGTTCTAGATGGCATTTTCTCTGCTAGGAGAGTGAATGGGGATGTGTCTCTATTCTCAGTCAATGAGCTGACCCAGCTGTGTGCCTAAGCTACCAGATACTACTATTGGATTTGTAGCTGTAAATCAGCTGTCTGAAACCCTGGCATACCAGACTGGTTGATGGTTACAAAAAAAAGTAAGTATGAAATATCTGCATGCTATATTTATATTTACCTACCTATACAATTTCATACTATAACTATATATTTACTCCTGAACATAATAAAATACTTAAAATAATAACGTATTAATTATAATAACGTAATAATAACCTAAAATAAAATACTTAAAATTATTTGAAAAAAAAATTAATAATACAATTAAATTCTTTCAGGTTTATAAGGCTTTTTATCAGTTTAGATTGTTTCATTAAATGGTGATTTATGTATCCACCCTTATGTCATAAGCGAATGGTACAGGGTGAGGGTGAGTCTACAACCTGTTGATATGTTTTATCGGAATTGCATAAAAGATAAAAAAGCTGTACTAGAATGATATGCTGTACACAATATTATTGTGACTGGGCTCATGTTTTTCAACTTTCCACTCTATTACCTTTCATTGCAATAAACCTGTTTTGGTCATAGTGTTGATATAACTCCAGGCTGCATATCATGGGTTTGCTTGATAAGACTCTCCAGTCTGTGAAGTGCCACCTATACTTATAATACTGCAGCTGATTGCTGTTATTAGTGAACAGCTGCCCTTTTAAATGAGCCCGTTTTGAAAATAATGCTCAATTTAGAGTATAATGCCACCTATTTTATTTTGAAATAACACTTGGCTATTAAATGACATACATTGGATGAAAAGCAGAATACAGTGATTTCTGGGAAAAAAGACAATTTACTCAAGAATTTTCAACTTTTCTATTTATGTAAGAATAAGCAGTACAAGAAATGGTTCAGTGCTTTGAAGAGTCTTAACATTAGGTTTGACAATTGAAGAAGCAGAAATGGGGTTCAGCAAACCGCATTATGAAAAACCGAGCCTCTTTGAATCAGAAGAGTCATTAAAAGTTTATTGCTACAGACTGCATACAAAAAAGTGAAAATGCATATCAATGCACATTATGTATGTGCTGCAAGTAAATGACTGCAGTTCCCATTAAATTAGTCTATTTATTATCTTATTGGTTTCTTGATTTATTGCCCTCGCTTGTCTTTATCTTTCCATCCCTTTTTTGGACCATATCTACATACCAACTTAAAAAAAATTGTAGGTAAAACATGAAAGAAATAAAGTATTTTAAAGGCTATGTTACCCTAAAAAATAATAAATGCACATTTTTTCAAATAAAAAAAATTGCATTTCTTTATTTTTCTTAGGAGCCTGTGAAGCATTGTACCCATTAGTGATGGACGAACTTCTGACGGGACGTTTCGCGAACGCGGACCGCGAATACGGCCGATAGTTTGCGAACCGGAACGTTCGCGGCGGGCCCCATTGACTTCAATGGGAGGCGAACTTCGCAAAACCTACAGGTCAAATTTGCAGCCACAAAATAATTAATAGCTGTGCAAACATAGCCCCACCACATGGCCAATGACATAACACATGTATGAGGTGAATCTGGGATCGACAACTACAAGCATTCTTTTTTTATATGGGAAATTGTTGTGACAATTCAGGACTGTGGAGCGCATGAAGGAAATGGAGGAGAGGGAAGGTCAGGGACCAGGGTAGGCAAAGAAGAGGGTGCAGGAGATGATCAATAGCAGCGTGACATACAGCAATGACATCTGCACCGTGATAGAGTGATCTGACAACAGCACCGTGATAGAGAGCACTGACATCAGCAGCGTGACATACAGCAATGACACCTGCACCGTGATAGAGTGATCTGACAACAGCACCGTGATAGAGAGCACTGACAGCAGCAGCGTGACATAAAGCACTCACACCAGCACCGTGATATACAGAACTGATAGCAGCACCGTGATAGAGAGCACTGACATCAGCAGCGTGACATAAAGCACTCACACCAGCACCGTGATATACAGCACCGACAGCAGCACCGTGATAGAGAGCACTGACATCAGCAGCGTGACATAAAGCACTCACACCAGCACCGTGATATACAGCACTGACAGCAGCACCGTGATAGAGAGCACTGACATCAGCAGCGTGACATAAAGCACTCACACCAGCACCGTGATATACAGCACTGACAGCAGCACCGTGATAGAGAGCACTGACATCAGCAGCGTGGCATAAAGCACTCACACCAGCACCGTGATATACAGCACTGACAGCAGCACCGTGATAGAGAGCACTGACATCAGCACCGTGATATACAGCACTGACACCTGCACCGTAAGCAGCCCCAGGAGGAAGTCAGCATAGCACACGGTTGGTGGGAGCCCCTCATAATGAGCATAGCACAGGGATGGTGGGAGCCCCTCATAATAAGCAGCCCCAGGAGGATGTCAGCATAGCACAGGGATGGTGGGAGCCCCTCATAATAAGCAGCCCCAGGAGTAAGTCAGCACAGCACAGGGATGGTGGGAGCCCCTCATAATGAGCATAGCACAGGGATTGTGGGAGCACCTCAAAATATGCACAGCAGAGGTACAGCCCCAGGAGGAAGTCAGCACAGCACAGGGATGGTGGGAGCCTGTAACAAAACTCTCAGTCCCTATATCGATGAAGGACTGCTGCAGTATAGGGCACTCAACCCTATGTACTGTAGCACCCTAGACAGACCAAGTTACCAGTCCTTATAAGGACTTTTGTGGACCAAGTAGGTTGTGTGTGAGTGATTAGCAGACTGTACGTCAGTCCCTATACCGATGAAGGACTGCTGCAGTATAGGGCAGCGGTCAGTAGTAGTGCACCTCAACCCTATGTATTGTGGACCGATACCAGTCCTTATAGAATGGCAGACTGTACCTCACTCAACCCTATGTACTGTAGCACCCTAGACAGACCAAGTTACCAGTCCTTATAAGGACTTTTGTGGACCAAGTAGGTTGTGTGTGAGTGATTAACAGACTGCAGCAAAAGGGCAGCAGTCAAGTATAATATTCAGGTAGTTCAGGAAGATCAATGAACTATGAGAGTGCTCATCAGCACCCTGGTAGTTCATACAGAACTACAAGCCACCTGCTGCAATGGCTGGTGGCAGTTGTAGTTCATTCATTTACAGAACACTGTGAATGAATGATGCAGTTGTGTGTGGAACCCCCTCACGGCCGCTCTGTATATGGATTGTGACAATGGGTGATTGGAGAAGATCCCCTGTCCCAATGGAGGATTGGGTCAGGGTGGCAGCAGGTGATTTAGTAACATATTACATGTTACTCCCTAAATATGAGTGTAGCATATTACTAAAGGTGAATTTATCCTTTAAATGTTTACTTGCAGTGTTTTTCCTTTCCATTAATTATTTTGGTAATTTTCAAAGTTCCCTTAAACTTGCTAGAAAATTTAACTAATCCAGGAATAGTCAATTTCCTATCACATCCCCCTCCCTCTTGCAGGTTATAGCCCTCCTTTCTTATTATATATATATATATATATATTTATATATAAATACTGTATATATATCTATATATATATCTATATATATATATATATATATATATATATATATATATATATATATATATATATACTGTACATACAAGAAAAGAAAAGAAAGGCCACAGCTGAGACTAGGTTAAGAACCAAAAAGAAAATTTTGCCTGTGGGACTTGGATGTGTTGTGTCAAATAATATTGATGGCAATATTATAAAAAAACAATCCAAAATGTACTTCATATAACAGTTAAACATAGATAAACATTATGCCTGGAAAAGGGGCCAGGCTGTTAAACACAGCCAAACCTCAGACATGAAGCATAAAGCGACAGGACACCACTGAAATTTGCCATGTAAACAGCTGTGGCACATGAGCGTGACGCCACAAAGGCGCAGCAGCCCACGCCCCGCAGATGCGCACAGCCATATCGCGTATGCACCATACACCAATGGACCAACAGATGAACTCCGGGCACAGGGGAGAAGGGATAAATGATGTCAAAGACAGGGCGTGTGCTGGGAGTCCCCCTTTTGAGGCCAAAAAGAGGGTGCAAATAAACATGACGCCGATGGTCAACCAATGGCCAATCAACAATGAGGGGGCTCAACAGGCAACAAAGAAAACATAAAAAGAAACACAACAATTAACGAAAAAATAAAAAAATTGAAATGAATGTAGTAAAAATAATAATAATATATCTATTTAGAATTCGGTCCATTCGTGTATATGTATATACATAACAGGTTCTCAAAACACACCCATGCCTCGCTCTGGGTGTGTTTTAGTACTGGTGAACCTCTGCATACTAGATCAGAGCTGGTCTTAACCACTTGCCCACCGCTAGCAGTACATTTACTGCTGGCGGGCAGCTCCTCCGGCAACGCGACATATCCCTGTGGTGTACAGCTGCACTTGCGGTGCTCGGTATAGGGCTGCTGTGAGGGGCTCAGACACCACATGATGTGCGATCATGTCAGGTAGTAAACGAGGCATAAATGGAATCCATTCATTACATAATTTTTTACTACTGTGTGTGATCTGTGATTGGTCACCAGTGATCGCACGGTACCCGGGCCAATCACGGCACCCTGTATCATGTAATAGCTGTGGACTAATCACAGCATCACAATAGTAAACAATGCAATCAGTCATGAATAAAACACCCCCCCCCCCCCCCCAAAGTAGTACAGTGTCACAATATTGACAGTATATAAAAAAAATGGTTAAAAATGGTAATAAAAAATACATACTGTCGCCAGCCAGTATCCCTGATCACCATTACATCAGTCATACAAATACCAAAAGTATTGGGACGCACGCCTGCCTTTGCACGGACATGAACTTTAATGGCATCCCAGTCTTAGTCCGTAGGGTTCAGTATTGAGTTGGCCCACCCTTTGCAGCTATAACAGCTTTAACTCTTCTT